>NC_045030.1:84261174-84270138 GCF_008632895.1 Mastomys coucha | reverse complement strand
CTCTGTACCCCATTTTTTAATAGGGTTATTTGGTTCTCTGGTGTCTAACTTCTTAAGTTCTTTGTAAATTAATAACATAAAATAATATTAATAATTAACAATGGTAATCATATATGTGGTTCTAGTTTATTTTGGATGGAAATATGTAAGTAGTATCACTACTAAACTTATAAATGGAAGGAACAATGAGAAAAATCAGAAATACATATGTAGAAACACAGATTATAGCAATGAAATGACTTCTAAAAACATACTGCTGTACTCACAGATCAGAATATCACACACCCCTCATCATATGAGCTTCATTTTGCTATAGACAGTCATTAGCACAGAGACTCACAACTGGAAAATGTATAAAGAATGAGAAACTTTGGAGCACTTAACCCTAAATGGAAGATATGTATGTGTATGTGTATGTGTATGTGTATGTGTATGTGTATGTGTATGTGTATGTGTATGTATATGTATAATCAAATTCCACTTCTAAAGACTCAGGAATCTATGCAGATCAAGAAGTGGAAAATTGTAAGGGCAAAATTACTTTAATGAAACAATATCTCCCAACACAACAGTACTGATGCCCATATGAACTTACAGAGACCGTAATAATAAATTAAGTATAGAGAAATTTTAATTTAGAAACATGACTGCTCTGGCAAGAGATCATATCTAAAGACCTTCTAGGTCTGAATGACATGGTTGAAATGTACACACACTACCTCCTTTAATCCCTCTGGCTGACGTACAGACACACAATTCATGTACATGCTTAATCCTAAACAATGAAGAAAAAGTTGGTTTGTAGAAAGATGCAGCCATATTTAAAAGTGACATCTAATTGAGAGGTAGACAAAGTGATGAATCTGAGAAAGATTTGTCATAATGAGTTAGAGCTAGGATATGTCAAACTCTCAAAAGGACAGGAAAGAGGGGCCACTTTAGAGCAGCACAGGGAGAAAGAGAGTCAGTAAGTTTAGTTCACTGAAGTAGAGTGCAGTCAGTCCTATACAGTTCATAGTGGAGTACAATTGAGTGGAGAAGAGTCAGTGCCATTTAGTTGAGTTCATTCATGAGTTGTTGCAGTTTGTACAAATCATGAGTTGCATGTAGGTTAGAAGAGGTAACTGAAGCCAGAGAATAGGAAGAAATCAGAAGATTAGAACAAATTGCCAATGTTAGTTTGTGGCCAAGCAGAGCATTTCAGTGAGAAGCCAGTTTGAATCAATCAGCTTAGAGAAAAGTTTTAAGACAGAACAGATGAGTTGAATCAGTCCACCAAAGTTCTGAAAGAACTTGAAAGTGTGATCTTATTGAACAGTAAGCCTCCAAGATGACAGTTACATCTGGCAAGTAAAGGATAATTTTATATTTCATCCTTTCATCTGAGGACATAAAAAAGACATTTACTGTTGTACATAAGACCTATACAAGTTCAAAACATACAAAATCCCTGCATAGAGATGAAGACGTAATGCAGGGCACTCAGATGAGTTAGACACACCCCAATCCCTAGCAGGCCCAGCGGCAAAGAGCTGCCAGATCCTGCCTTATCAGAGCTCCATCTTCCTTTTGGTTTACACTTCTACATGGAATCAAGGATGTGCATTCCACTCCGCAGCCCACTGCTCTGCCTGTCTTTTGAGTGGCCTAAAGCTATCCAGGACAACAAGTCCCAGAGACTTACTACTACCAGTGACTACAAGTTTAGCCAACTCCAGAGATAAACAAATGGCAAAAGGAAAGCACAAGGCAAGAACATAATCAACAGAAGCTAGTGCAATATGGTCCATCAAAAACTAATTCCCTTACTATAGCAAGCCTTGTGACCTTAATTTTACTGCAAGATAGACATTGATAAAGATGATTGACACTAAGAGGATATAAATAAATCCATTAAAGATATACAGGAAAAAAACAAACTGGTAAAAGCCCTTAAAGAGAAAACAAAACCCTAAAGAAACACAGAAAAAAAAATCAAACAGGTGAAGGAAATGAATAAAATAGTCCAAGTCTTAAAATGGGAAATAGAAGCAAAAAAGAAAACACAAGTGGAGACAACACTGGAGATTGAAAATTTAGGAAAGTGAACAGGAACTACACATGCAAGCATAACCATCACTCTCAGGTAGAGATAACATAGACTAAATTGACACTTTGGTCAAAAAAATGGCCAAGTGTAAAAAAGATCTAACTCAAAACATCGAAGAAGTTTGGGACCCTCTGAAAAGACTAAAGCTAAGAATAATAGGAATAGAAGAAGGTGACGATTCCCAGTTCAAAGTGCCAGAAATATCTTCAACAAAATCATAGAAGAAAACTTCCTTAACCTAAAGAAAGAGATGTCTAGAGAAAAGAGAATTTAAAATAAATTGACCTACCCCATAATAATCAAGACACTAAGTATACAGAAAAAAGAAAAAATATAAAAGCTGCAAGGGAAAATGCCAAGTAACATATAAAGGCAAGCCTATTAGAATTACACCTGACTTCTCCACAGAGAATCTGAAAATCAGATAATCCCAGAGAGATGTCTTGAAGACCCTAACAGACCACCGATACCATCCCAGACTACTATTCCCACCAAAATTTTCAATTACCATTGATGGAGAGACCAAGATATTCCATGACAAAACCTAATTTAGACATTATCTTTCTACAAATTCAGCCCTACAAACAATACTAGAAGGAAGATCTAACACAAGGAAGGAAAGTACACCCAAGAAAATACAAGAAATGAATCATCTCAGAGCAAAAGTAAAGAAAGAGAAACGCACGCACACACATACAGTATCACCACTAACATGAAAATAACAGAAACAACCAATTTCTGGTCATTAATATCTCTCAACATCAATTGACTAAATACACCAATAAAGTGACACAGGCTAACAGACTGGTTATGTATTCAGGATCCATCATTCTGCTGCATGTAAGAAACATACCTCAAATATAGTGTCAAATATAGACACTACCTCAGAGTAAAGGTTTGGAGAATGATTTTTCAAACAAATGAATCCAACAAACAAGTTGGAGTAAGAATTTTAATATCTAACAAAATAGACCTTCAACCAAAAGTATCAAAATAGATGGGGAAGGACACATTATATTCATCAAAACAAAAATACACCAAGATGACATCTCAATTCTGAAGATATACTCCCCAAATGCAAGGGCAACCACATTTGGAAAAGAAACTGTATTAAAGCACAAATCACACACTGAAGCCTACACAATAAGAATGGGGGAATTCAATACCCTACTCCCCCAGTGGACAGGTCATTGATACAGAAAATAAACAGGAAAACAATGAAACTAACTGATGATATGAATCACATGTATCTAACATGCATCTATAGAACGTTTTACCCCAAATCAAAAGAATATACCTCTGCATAGCACCTCATGGAACCTTCTCCAAAATTGACCATATAATCATGCACAAAGCAAGCATCAACAGATTCAAGAAGATTGAAATAACAGAACAAATACTCATGAAAACAGACCAACTCTCTATTGATTATCACTTACTCAGGGAAGACATAAAGACTTTCTAGAATTCAATGACAATCAAAGTACAACATACTGAAGCTTATGAGATTAAATGAAAGCACTGCTAAGAGGAAATTTCATAGAACTAAATGCCTTCAAAAAGAAATTGGAGAGGTCTCATACTAGTAACTTAACAGCACACTTGAAAGCTCTAGAACAAAAAGAAGCAAACACACTAAATAGGTGTATATGGCAGGAAATAGTCAAACACAGGGCTGAAATCAATCAGTTAAAAACAGAGAGAAAAATAGAAAGAATCAATAAAATCAAGGGTATTTCTTATGAGAAAATCAGCAATATAGATACACCCTTAGCCAAACTGATTAAAGGGCAAAGAGACAGTATCCAAATTAACAAAATCAGAAATGAAATGGAAGACATAACAACAAAAAATGAGAAAATACAAAAAAAATCATGATATCTTGCTATAAAAGCCTATACTCAGCAAAACTGGAAAATCTAGATGAAATATATGATTTTCTAGACAGATACCATTTACCAAAGTTAAATCAAGAGCAGGTAAACTATCTAAACTGTGCGATATCTCATAAGGAAATGTACACAGTCATTAAATGTCTCCCAACAGAAACAAACAAAAAACCAAACCAAACTAAACCAAAACAAAAACAAAACTAAAATGAAAACAAAAACAAAAACAAGATCCCAGAGCAGGATGATTTAAATGCAGAATTCTACCAGACTTTCAAAGAAAAGCTAATACCAATACTCCTTAAACTATTCCACAAAATAAAAACAGAAGGAACATTTCGTAATTTGTTCTATGAGGGCACAGTCTCCCTGATACCTATGCCACACAGAGAGTCAACAAAGAAAGGATTTCAGACCAATTTAGCTTATGAACATTGACACAAAAATGTTCAATAAAGTTCTTGCAAACAAAATCCAACAATACATGAAAAACATCATTCATCATAAACAAAAAACATAAAGTAGGCTTTATCTCAGGAATGTGGACATGGTTCAATATACAAAAATCCATCAAATTAATCAACTGTATAACAAATTGAAAGAAGAAAATCACATCTTATTATATGCTTTAAAAGCCTTTGACAAAATCCAACAACCTTCCTGTTAAAACTTTTGGAGAGATCAGGCATTTAAGGCAAAACCTAAACATAATAAAAGAAATATACAACAAGCCAATGACCAACACCTAATTAAATGGAGAGAAACTTAAAGGAGTCACATTAAAATACGGGATAAAACAAAGCTTTCCAGTTTCTCCCTATCTATTCAATATAGTACTTGAAGTTTTATCTAGAGCAATAATATAACAAGAGGAGATCAAGGGGCTACAAATTGGAAAGGAAGAAATCAAGTTATCACTATTAACAGATGATATGATAGATACATATGTGACCCCCAAAATTCTAGAAAACTCCTACATCAGGTAAACACTTTTGCAAAGTGGTTGGATATAAAATCAATTCAGTTAGGGAAATAACACCCTTCACAATGGCCACAAATAACATAAAATATCTTGGCATATTTCTAACCAAGCAAGTGTTTATAGATAAATGTTATTCTCAGACCTAATCAGAGATTCCTCTCCTTGTAATGAATTTCAGTTACTACAGAGACATTTAGATGCCTTAGCTGCTAAGAATAAATAAAAGTTTAATTTTCTGCCCTAAATATAGCATTCATATTTTATGGCTCAGGAACAATTATAGAAGAGGGGTTAGTCAGAATATTAGAGCTGGAAGTTAGGGAGAAAGGGTATCAAATGTTCTCCTCTCACATGGCACAGCCAAAGGAATTATGACCTCAAATCAGTTGGGATATATGCAGTAAGCCTGCACAATATTGAGTCTATCAACAGTCAATCACAGAAAAAGATGAGATGATTGGCTAGTGATGGATTCTGGGGCAGGCCAATCTTTGTCTTCAGTTGTATACCCACTGAAGAGTCCAGCAGAGTACAAGTATAGTTCCAAATATGTAGCCAATCAGATGATTCAGTTAAAACACAGTGGAGCTCAAAACGAAAATTAAAAGTAATCCAAAATCAAAATATCAACAAAAACAAAATCATGAAAGTGGGGTAGAAATTTGTCAGGAGGAGGAAGTCAATTAATAGCCAGGATAACAATAATTGTATCTAACTTATAATGTTTCTTTTTTTTTTTTTGTTTTTTTTTTAATGTTTCTAATTCTATATAAAAATCTAAGTTCTATTTTATACTTTATATTGTACTATTTTATGAAAAATATAAGTTCGTTATCATTATATATTAATCTTTAAGAGATTATTTCATGTTATATAATGATAAATAGAATGTGCCTTAATATGCCACGATTAAAGAAGATTCCAGACATTCAGAGAATATTTAGTTTATTTCTGATTATTTTATCTAATATTTTTATTGATTAGTCAGGAATTTTACATCATGTTTCCTAAAAACACTGACTTTTTTAGTCCTTGAATACATGTCTTCATACCTTGTGGTCCCTCCTCCTTCAAAAACAAAGGAAAAAACAAGTTCCATTTGTGTTGCTCACATACTCACTGGAGCATGGTAAAACTCCCAGTAACCAGCCACTTAAAGAAACCTGAGATTAATAATGATATTCTGTTATGCTTGCAGACAGGAATGTAGCATAACTGTCATCAAAGAGTCTTTACACAGCAATTGATGGAAAAAGATTCATAGTTACACAGTCTAACATTACTCAGACCTTGGGAAATCTTGCATGAGAGGGAAAGAAAAGAATGAAGGACCCAGAGGGGTCAAGGAAAACACAAGAAAGCCTACAGATTAACTTTGGTTCATAAAGGCTCAAAGTGAGAAAACTACCAGCCAAAGAACATACATGGGAAGGGCCTAGGTCCCTTACACATATATAACAAATGTGCAACTTAGTTGTCATGTGGGACCTCTAACAACTGGATCAGAGACTGTCTCTATGTTGCCTGACCTTGGACCCCAATCCTCTAACTGGGCTGCCTTGTCTAGCCTCAATAGGAGAATCTGCTCCTAGAACTACTGCAAACTTACATGCAAATGTAGGTTAATATCAATTGGAGACTTTCCCTTCTGTGAGGAAAAAGTGAGAGGAGATGGTAGAAGGGGATATGAGAAGGTGGGACTGAGAGAAGAAAGAGGGAGTCTTGATTGGCATGTAAGATAATTAAATAAATGTTGGGATAATCTCTTCTACACTGTGTAAAAGTGTCACCTATCCATAAAGAGCTGAATGGACAATAGCAAAGGCAGGAAATAGTAGGTAGTAGTTTCAGGAGAGAAACGAAATCTAGGAGTTAGGTATGGAAGGATTCCCCACTAAACCTCAGAGGAAGTAGTACATATAAAACAGAGGAGAGGCAACCATCCATGAGGCACACATAGAACAGTATAAATGAGATAATTTAAGATCTAGACAGGAAGAAAGCCTTACTTAATGCTATAAGCCATCAAAAATAATAAATAAGGCTCTGTGACATTATTCAGGACATAGGGCAGACATCGAAAAGCCCATACTCGTGTAACAGATGGTGCCCAACATGGAGATCATAAAAATTCAAGTTTAGAGGCTAACAAAAAGCCTGGGGAGTCAGGGCAGGGAACAAAAGCTTCCTAGAGCAAATTCCTAGCTGAGTAGAAGGTGGTTCTTTTAAAGGAGAGTGATCCCACCCTTTGCTGAGAAACAGAACAATGCTAAGCTGGGCGCTTCTGCAGGTGGATACTGCAGCCCAAGGGAAACCAGGATAAGCTCTCAGAAAATCCTGCCACCTCTCAAAGGCGAGCTGAGAGGATGAGGTCAACCTGCAATGCTCCGGCAAGAGGCAGTGCTTCTTAAGAGCTCAAATAGTGCAATGAGGCTTGATCATCATGCTACTCTGTGAGCTGTAGTTCATTGCCAGAACAGGTGGCTGGCAGTGTGCTGCTTTGCAGAGCCACCTTTCCAAAGTGTGTGGAAGTCAGGAGGTAGACCTAGCCCAGTGTAGCAGGGCACATGGGCCTTCAGTGAAAGCCTGTAACAATCCAGAGTACTGTGGAAAAAGCTACTGACCCAAGGTGGGGTGGGTCCAGTAGCCAGTGCTATATTCTAGCTGAATAGCAGAGAGACTTTTTGTACATCAGCTACAGACATATGGAGAAGGCAAAAAGCTAAAAATTTGCCAAACTTGGTATGATACTTGAGAAGTCCTTTAAAAAGACATAAGTAAACAAAATAAAACAAAACAAAATGAAAGACAAGTAAAAATGCAAACCACAATTACAGAGGGTATTTTATATAATTTTGATGTACTTGCTAGCCTAGAAATAATTATTTTTTCCAATAATAAATTGCAATTTTGTACCTTTTAAGAAATATCAGAAGAAAAGCAAACTTATTAGATGAGAGTCTTAGATAAGAGAAATAAAACAGCCTTGATAAATTCCAAACAATAGAAGAAAATTTGGACAACCCTTTGAATCATGAAATTACAAATGAATCCAATCTAAAGCCCACAGCACCCTCCTACTGACAATGTTGCAAAAGGGCAGACTGTATCCGGTAAAAAAACAAATAAAATAAACACAATTTTTTTGGAGTTATGCTAAGGGAATTTGGTAGAGGTAAGAGAAATGCACAGGTTATCGAGAATCACGTGGCAACCTCTAGAGGCACAAGGTTTAAAGAGATTTGAGGAAGCAGTAACAATCTATGAATATATTCACCATATATAAAATAGATAATAACTGAGTTATAAAAATTGTATAATTCCAAAAAAATTTAGAGATTTGATGACAGCCATCTTAGAGCTTGCCCCTCAGCTACCATGCCTAACATGGTAGAAAGATGAGGCTTTAATTATGGAGCAATGAAATAGGGATAGAGGCATTGATATTGTCAGGGATCAGTTACTAGGTGAAGGTCCAAATTCTCATTTAAGAACACAGATTACCATTGATGATGCCATCTGACAACAATGTCATACAATAGCTTTAAATTTTTGGGACAAGGTTAAAGAACAGGGACAATCTGAATCATTTACAGAGATAACCTAGGGTTCAAATGAATCTTTTACTGACTTTTTACAAAGATTAGCTAAAGCTCTAAATAGAGCAATATCAGATCCAGCTGCTAGAACAATTTTAATGGAATCTTTTGCTTTAAGGGTCTCTTTATGAGTGGATATAACTGCTGCAGATATATAATCAAATGTACACAATTCTATTATGGTTAGAATAATAATTACAGAAGATATATACATTCAAAATGTCCATTGTTATGGCTATGAAAGATCAGGTCATTCCCTAAAGGACTGTAGAAAGACAGTTCCTATGGATAAAACTTCTCTAATAATAATTTAGAGAGAATGTTTCCTGTGGTCTAACTCCCCAAAGCCTGGACAGTAACGCAGCGTTGTGGAAGCGGCTACATTCAGTAGCTCCACCTCCATTG
>NC_045030.1:84259757-84260821 GCF_008632895.1 Mastomys coucha | reverse complement strand
CCGAGGGATTTGGACTGCGGTAGAGGCAGTTTTTCCCCTGGGTTTGCAGCTCGGTGCACAGAGCTGCTTAGATATGTTTATGTGTTTTCATGTTACATGTGAAATTTGTATCGTAGTATGAGTGTGAAGTCTTGTCTTTGTGTCTATATTACAACGTGCGCAGTGCGGGCAGACCCGAGAGAGTGCGCAAGAATCCGGCATCAGATCTGCCAGTCAGCGAGGAGCCCACTGGTAACCCAGGAATTCGAAGATCTGCCGCTGGAGTGCAGCCACCAGCTGCAGGCAGCAGAAGGCTACGAGCATGCAGTGCCTGCTGCACTTGCCCATGGCTCCTCCTCGCACCGCGTGGGGTTGCGTTGTCCCGATGGTGCCCCGGGGCGGTGGGGCCAGCGACTAGGGCTGGGTCCCCAGAGCCGCGGCCGGCCGCCCACACCCCGAGTGCATGGTGCGCCCGGTCCGCGGGCTCTGCCTCGCCTCCTTTGTCTGCGGCCGGCCGTTGGCACACCTCCCGCCCGCCGCTCAGCGGCCCCCCGCAGGCACGGAGCACGGTGCGGTGCGGTGCAGCACTGCCCAGCTGGGGCAGCCGCCTGGGCGCTAGGCAGCCGCCGCTTCCTGGCCCACCACGTGGCTCGGCCGCCACCCTGGAGGGAGGCGAGCCTGCTAGCCGCGTCCCCCGCGCTCGCCCCAGCTCCGTGTTCCCCACATGGCGCGCTCCCCTCCCCCTCTCCGCTAGGCTTCTGTGTGCTCAGGGGTTCGTGGCGGACTGGCGGTGACTTGCGGGGGAGGGGTGCTGGGGTGTGTACACACTACACTAGATCGGGAGCGCGTCCGCCGTGCGTGACTTGAGAGACGGGCCTTTAGAGAGTGATTGCTCCGAACTGGGGGGTGTTTCCCTTCCCCTCCCTCGCACTGGGCCGAAGCCAGCGGAGGAAACTTTTGGCGGGGGTTCTACGCAGAACTACATTTCCCAAGTGACATTGCGGCCTTAACAGTGCACATGCTCCCACATGTTCACATGTTTGCCCACACTCGCCATCTAGTGGCTACTCATTAAATTACAAGCT
>NC_045030.1:84231637-84256068 GCF_008632895.1 Mastomys coucha | reverse complement strand
TCTTTTCCTGTCCATTTCTTACTCCTATTTCCAGAACTCTTTTATTCTTTCCATGTTGGTTTTGGACTACAACAGTTTCCTATGAAAAATAGAATATATGTGAGGAATAGAAATAAGGTTCATGAATGTATGTTATCCAAAGATATTTGAGGCAATGCCTTAATGTTGGAAATTGGCTAATGGTCCCTACTATAGACCCAACAATAAACATGGGCCATTAGTTTCCTGTCCACCAAGGAAAGAGTGTTCTGAAAAACAACTAGAAAAATGAAAGCCTGAGAGGACAGAGTTGATGAAAAATTAAATAAACCATTTAGTAGAGATACAGCAGCTCCTATGGATAAAACAAGATATTTTAAGTATACACAAAACAGGTATTTTGGCAAACTACTATAAATAATAAAAGACCAAATTTAAAATTACTGTTAGATGGAATTGACACTGAAGGACTAATGGATATAGGAGCATATGTAACAATAATTTCACAAGATTTCTGGAATCCAATTTGCCCAAAGGGTATCTATACAGATCCAAGGAATTGGGACATTGTCTCAGGTAAAACAAAGTCTAAAATGTATTAAATGCACAGGACCAGAAGGTGAAAGAAGAAAATTAAGGCTATATGTAGCTATTATAGCCATAAATCTATGGGGAAGAGATCTACTGCAACAATGAGAAGTACAGATTAGCATTACTCTAACTTTAGAGGTAGGTTGTAAACGGGGAGATGTTTCTAATAGAAAAAAATGTTATCAAAGACAGTTACAGGCTGTCCATAAGCAGGAAACAACAGAGGCCTACTCTTCAACTGTATATGAAGGAGCAACTGCTGATATATTAACTGCACTATCACTAAAATGGCAAACCAGCAATCCTGTGTGAGTAGGACAATGGCCTATGACAAAAAGAAAGTTGCAGGCACCAGAATAGCTAGTCCAAAAGCAGCTGGAGGCCTAAAATATAGAAGAGTCCACTACCCTTAGAATTCTTCTATATTTGACATTAAAAAGAAATAGGAAAAAATGTAACATGTTAACACATATGAGAGCAATGAATAAAATCATTCTCCTAATGGGCTCTTTATAGTCTAGAATCCTATTGCCTTCCTTGTTACCTTAGGTATGGCCTATTATAGAGATTGATTGAAATGATTGTCTTTTCAAAGGCCATCCAGAGACTAGCCCAACCTGGGATCCATCCTGTGCTGCACAGGCACCAAAACCCAACACTATTACTGATGCCATATTGTGCTTGGAGCCAGGAGCCTAGCATGGCTATCCTCTGAGAGGCTCTACAGACAACTGACTGAGACAGATGCAGAGACAGTAAACCATTGGACTAAGGTCAGGGATCTCTATAGAAGAGTTAAAGAAAGACTGAAGAGCTAAAGGGGATTGCAACCCAATAGGAAGAACAAAAGTATCAATTAACCCAGACACCTCAAATCTCCCAGGGATTAAGTTACATGCATGGGCTGGTCCATGACCCCTGCTACTAAGCTAGCAGAGGACTGCCTTATCTGGCATCAGTGGCAAAGGATGCTGTTAATCTTGTAGAAACTTGATACTTCAGGAAAGATGGATGCTAGAGGGATGAGGTGGGATTTGGGTGGATGGGTAGGGAAGCACACACTCAGAAGCAAAGGGGATGGGGTGAATAACTCATGGCGGATGGACCAGTAATGGGGGCAATATTTGGAATGTAAATAAATAAAATAATTAATAATAAAAAAGAATGGTGTCTATGGCCATACCACCCTGAACACACCCGATCACGTCTGATCTCAGAAGCTAAGCAGGGTCGGGCCTGGTTAGTACTTGGATGGGGGACCGCCTAGGAATACCGGGTGCTCTAGGTTTAAAAAAAATAAAAAAAAAAAGAATGGTACTCCTCAAAAAATTACCTTTTCATAATCCCTTTGCAAAAGCATGATAGGGGCAGGTTTGCTTTCTTAATGTCTGCTTACAATAACTCCTAACATGTTAAAAGATACCACTTGAGGGTCTTGACACAAGGTAGGTTAGACAGTCCTACCTTATGCCAATATTTTCTATAATAGCTATTAGAAATAATTCATAAGCAGTTCTCTCAATCCATAACTTACCATTATATGGATGACATTTTGCTGGCTGACTCAGATACAAGTACCTTAGGAGAAAATGTTTGATAAAATAAAGAGAATTTTGCCTTGTTTGGCATTACAAATTGCTCCTGGAAAAATACAAAGAGAAGATTCTATTAATTATTTAGGATACAAGATAGGTCTATAAAAAATTCTACCGTGAAATTACAAATCAAGAGAGACCAATGACCAATTACAATTTTGTTTTTCGAGACAGGATTTCTCTGTATAGCCCTGACTATCCTGGAACTCACTCTGTACACCAGGCTGGCCTCGAACTCAGAAATCTGCCTGCCTCTGCCTCCCAAGTGCTGGGATTAAAGGCATATGCCACCACTGTCTGGTCAATTACAAATTCTTAATGATATTAAAAAATTAATGGGTGATATTAATTGGCTAAGGTCCACAATTTGAAGAGCTAAGTAATTTATAAAAAAAAAAAAAACTCTACTGTGATAAGAACTTAATTTAGACCTAGAAAATTATCAGCTGAATCTGAAAAAAAATTGGCTCTGGTAGAAAAGAAATTACAAGTTATAGATATAGATTCTTTGGATCTTAGGATTGCTTGTATTCTAGTTATTTTGCCTTCTGCTCACCCTTAAACAGGAATTCTTATACAGAAAGAAGATCTTAGAATTAATATTTTTAGCACATAAACATCATAAAAATTAAAGACCAATGTAGAAAAGTTTTCTGAAATGGTTCTGAAAGGAGAAATGGGACATCGTCAACTAGAAGGAATATACTCAGCAGAAATTGTAGTATATTTTACTAATGCAGAAATTGCCTCATTATGGACAGAAAATGAAGTTTGGCAAAGAAGTTGCAATAAATTTTTATGGAGAAGTTAACAAAAAATACCCTCCCCCCCCCAAAGAAACGAATTCAGTATATACAATTGAATTCTCCCTCCCTCATATATTAAAAGGGACACAAAGTTTTGGAGTCCATATATTCTATACTGAAGCAAATAAATCAGAAAAGGCAGACTATTAGTAATAAAATATAAGTAATGTGTGCCAGAGTTCTTCTGAGCCAGTTAAAAAAATCATAGCTTTATGTCATTCTTAGTTACTGACTTTCAATATACAGAAACAATTGTTTTGCATGTAAAACTGCTGAACTTACTCTGAATAATTAGCTTTGCTAGTTTTTCAGCTGCAACAAATAATCAGCAACGGAAATCATCCATTGTATGTAACAGATATCAGATTCCGTATGGATCTACCAGGGTCTCTGGCAAATTGTAATGATAAAACTGATCAGCTGTTAATAGGAAATATGCTAGAAAACTTCAGAATTTCATAAAAAGCACCATGTTATTAGCAAAAGTTTGAATAAAGATATTTCTGTCACTTGGCAACAAACCAAAGAAATTATAAGGAAATGTCTGACCTGTTTTTTGTATAACCAATCTAAATTACCTTCAGGGAATAACCCCAAAGATACCTAAACAAATTACATTAGTAAATGGATATATTTCATTATATAGGGTTTGGAAAATTAAAATATGTACTATACCATACATACATATTCAGGACTTCAATGAGCAACTGCTTTAGGTTCTGAAAAAGCTGATTTTGTAATTACACATTTATTAAAAGTTATGGCTATTCTGGGCATACCTGTCCAAATTAAGATTGACTATACTCCATCAATTGTCTTTAATATAATGAAATTTGTTTTGCATATTACAATATAAATCACATTACAATTATATCACACAATACTACAGGAAAATCAGGTGTAGAAAGATCCTATTGTACTTTAAAAGAAATGCCTAATAAACAGAAAAGAGTTTTTAAAAGACAGAGATTAAATAGTACCTTATTAGTTTTAAAATTTTTAAATGCTAGTGAGTAAAACCCAACAACTGCTGAAGGACATTGGATTATTGAAAAAATGCTAGAATAAACCAGACTATATATTTTAAGTATGTCTTAACATCAGAATGGAAAGCAATAATGTATTATGTTGGGCAAGAGGTTTTGTCTTTATTTCAATAAGAGAAGGGAAGTTATGGATTCCATCCAAATTAATAAAGATTAGATTTGGCTTGGGAAAATATTCTGAAAACCTTGGCAGCAGTCATGAAAGAAGAAACCAAGAACAACATAACAGTTAAAGTATATGTTGATTCCTCTATATGGGAACAACTCTGAAACTGGCTATGAATGTCTCCAGCCAGAACTTCAACTATATATAGCCAATAGATTTTCCACAGGACTTATTATGCTATCTTTTCAAATGTAATGGATGGGATTTTAAAAATTTTCCTTTTATTATTATTTTTATTGGATATTTTCCTTATTTGCATTTCAAATGTGATCTTCTTTCCTGTCCCCAGAAACTGCCATCCCACCCCAACTTCTATGAGGGTATTCCCCTAACCATCCACCCACCCACTCCTGCCTCCTTGCACTTGAATTCCCCTATACTAGGGCATATATTGAGCATTTACAGGACCAAGGGTCTCTCCTCCCATTGATGCCTAACAAGGCCATCCTCTGCTACATGTGCAGCTAGAGCCATGGGTCCCTCCATGTGTACTCCTTGGTTGGTGGCTTATTCCCTAGGAGCTCTGGGGGGACTGGTTGGTTGATATTATTGGTCTTCCTATGGGGTTTCAAACCACTGCAGCTCCTTCAGTTCTTTCTCTATCTCCTCCATTGGAGAACCCTTGCTCAGTCCAATGGTTAGCTGAGGGCACCCACCTCTGTATTTGTCAGGCTCTGCATGAGCCTCCCAGGAGGCAGCTATATCAGGCTCCTTTCAGCAAGCACTTCTTAGCATCCACAATAGTGTCTGGGTTTGGTGACTGTATATTGGATGGATCCTCAGGTGGGGCAGTCTCTGGATGTCCTTTCCTTCAGTATCTGCTCTATACTTTGTCTCCATATTTGTTTCCTTGAGTATTTTGTTCCACTTTCTAAGAAGAACCGAAGCACCCACACTTTGATCTTCCTTCTTCTTGAGCTTCATGTGGTCTGTGAATTGTATCTTGGGTATTCTGAGTTCCTGGGCTAATATCCACTTATCAGTGAGTGTCTACCACATGTGTTCTTTTGTGATTGGATTACCTTACTCAGGATGATATTTTCTAGTTCTATCCATTTGCCTAAGAATTTCATGAATTCATCATTTTTAATAGCTGAGTAGATTTCCATTGCACAAATGTACCACATTTTCTGTATCCATTCCTCTGTTGAAGGACATCTGGGTTCTTTTCAGCTTCTGTCCATTATATATAAGTCTGCTATGAACATAGTGGAGCATGTGTCCTTGTTATACGTTGGTGTATCTTTTGGGTATATGCCCAGTAGTTGTATATTCACATCCTCAGGTAATACTATGTCCAATTTTCTGAGGAACCACCAGACTGATTTCCAATGTGCTTGTACCAGCTTGCAATCCCACCAACTATAGATGAGTTTCCCTGAGATTCCACCTCACACCAGGCAGAATGGCTAAGATAAAAAACTCAGGTGACAGCAGATGCTGGCCAGGATGTGGAGAAAGAGGAACACTCCTCTATTATTATTATTATTATTATTATTATTATTATTATTATTATTATCATTAATTACTTAATTGGATATTTTATTTATTTACATTTCAAATGCTATCACCTTTCCCAGTTTCCCCTCTGCAAACCCCCATCCCACCCCCTCTTACCCTGATTCTATGAGAGTGCTCTACCCACCCTGTTTCACTGCCATAGCATTCCTATACACAGGGGCATTAAGCCTTCATAGGACCAAGGGCCTCCCCTCCCATTGATACCAGATAAGGCCCCTTCAGCTCATTCAGTCCTTTCTCTAACTCCACCATTGGGGTCGTTGTGCTCAATCTGACGGTCAGCTGGGAGCATACACATTTGTATGATCTGGCAAAGCCTCTCACTAGACAGCTGTATCAGGCTCCTGTCAGCAAACACTTCTTGGCATCAGCAAGAGTGTCTGGGTTTGGTGCCTGCATGTGTGATGGATCCCCAGGTGGGGCAGTCTCTGGATGGCCTTTCCTTCAATATATGCTCCACTCTTTTTCCTTGTATTTCCTTTAGACAGGATGAATTCTGGGTTAAAATTTTGGAGACAAGGGGGTGGCCCCATCCCTCAACCAGCGGGGGCATGCCTAACATCTGGATATGGTCTATACATGTTCTTTCTGACTCTCCTTTGTTAGGTATTTTAAGTAATGTCATCCCTGTGAGGTCCTGGTAGGCTCTTGCTTTCCTGACATCTGGGACTTTCTAGTTGCTACCTCCAGTTCCCCATCACCCATTGCTACACACCTCTGTTTAATTTCCTGACCGTCTGTATATTTACTCTATCTCCTCCCATACCTGATTCTTCCTCTCTTTTTCCCCTCCCCCTTTTTGTCCTTCAAAGTACCTCCTACCCTCTACTTCTCTTGATTATTTTATACTACTTGTGGGCATATACCAGAAGATGCTCCAACATGTAATAAGGACACATGGTACATTATATTCATAGCAGCCTTATTTATAATACCCAGAAGCTAGAAAGAACCCAGATGTACCCAACAGAGGAATGGATACAGAAACTGTAGTACATTTACACAATGGAATTCTACTCAGCTATTAAAAACAATGACTTCATGAAATTCTTAGACAAGTAGATGGATCTAGAAAATATAATCCTGAGTGAGGTAACTCATTCACAAAAGAATACACATACTATGTTCTTACTAATAAGTGGGTATTAGGCAAACAATGTGAAATACCTACGGTACAACTCACAGACCACATGAAGCTCAAGAGGAGGAAGACCAAAGAAGGGGGAACAAAATAATCAATGGAAATTTTTATTGCAACTTGTTTATACAATCTAAATAATCTTATAACGTTTGAGGCCTTTCTCTTGCTCAAACATAGAGCAGAGAATCATCTTTAGCTAAATTGTGCATACTATACATTCTATACAAGTGCTATTGCAGAAATATATAGTACCTTTAAGAATTTATATGCTCCGAGAACAGAACAACCAGACACCAATGAAATTAAAACAATTCTGACAAATTCATCCTCAAGGATGTTGAAAAAAGGCAGTGAGACATATTCCAGCGTCCTATTTGATCCAACCTCAGACTTCCTTAGCTGCTGTTTCATTAAAACTTGCTCCCAGGACAGCCTCATAGTGGCTGACTCCTACTTATCCAGTCTTTGAAACTGCTCCAGTTAGAACTTCAGTTAAGCCCTGAATTTACCCATCACCCACCACAGCAAGCCTTCCTAGGATGTGGCCAAGATCCCAACATTCTTAGGGGCCCTAAAAGAACACTCCCAGACATCAGGAAACAATCTAAAAGGAATATCATTCCTTTCCCCCCAAAATTTGATGGTGGATTTTGGTCATTCAATAGATGATGGAAGTCAGTTATCATTTGAGTAGAGTTGATTCCAAGTTGTTAATTGTCTTGGTCAAGAAGGAAAAAAAAACAAAGAAGGTTAGATTCAGGGATTTCTTTCTCTTATCCCTTTTAGTTCCTCTATCCTTCTTTCTCTCCTATCTAATGTGAGTGGGGAAATGGAGGAAAAGGATGAAAAGAAAAAAGAGGATAGATTATTGAATCTACTTTAAAAGTAAAGAGCATCAACAAACCAACTATTTACATTAGTTTGGATCTTTATATATTAATCCAAAGTTAGAATTATATTTGTGTTATAACATACTGTATTATGTTTAAATTATTTTAAAGGTATTTTACCTATGCAACTCATTTAAAAATGTAAAGTTCTTGTCATTCAAAGCTGCTATTGCAAGCTGTTTGGAAGAATTAAGGAATGAAAATTGATAGTCAATCAGTCAAACTGGTCATGTTAGGTACTAGTTTACTTAGTTATAGACCTAAGATTTATTTAACTTTCTGTAGATGTTTTCCATGTTTTACAGGTAGTGAATAGCTAGAACTGGGCACAGATATACTATAGATGGCCTTCAAAATCCTCAGTGAATGCTCCAGGCAGTACTTCCATTGCACTTCAAAGAAGATGATCATTGAAGAACCTCTAAATGGAGTTTGTTTCTATGTGGCAACCTATCCACTGGGTAAGAAACTATCATTGCCTCAATTAATGTAAGCATGCTGTCTGAGCTGTAAACAAAGAAGACACAGAAGAAGGCAACTGCCAAGCTTTGCCAAGACAGAGTAGGTAAGTCCTTTAACATTCTTAATTCACAGAAAAGTGAAGTTTGCCATACATTGGGCCAGAAGGCTGAAGTTTGTTTCAATGTCACAGGGAAAGCTTGTGTAACTGTCTAGGAAGTTAGTACCTCTGTCTTGTCTATAGTTTTGAAGCTGCATGCTCTGTACTTTCTGTTTACTCAGAATACTTTTCTTTCTCAGGTCTCTTATGGGGTTGAAGACTAGATAATGATAGTCCCACAACTAAACTTTAGTTCATTAGGATATAAGAAAATAATTTAAGATCTAAGAAAATATTTTATCTTGAAAATGTAAGTTATGATAGAAAATGAATCAGGTACAGAACTTCTGACTCATCAAGATAGGATAGCTAGTAGAGTATTTCATTCGAGTTTGTCAAATACATATGGCCTAGACATTGTGAATTTCATTCTTACATGATAGTATTCATAATTGTTTTTATTGCATGTAGTTTATTGAGTTTAGAGAAAGAACCTTTTATTGGACTAAGAGGGGAAGATGTAAGGATAATCTCTTGCGCAAAAGCATCTGTGTGTAAAAGCACTACAATTCTGACCCTCAATGCTACATTGGTGTCCATGGTCTGCTTTCCCAGATCATCTTGAAGCCCAAGGCTCATGTATATGTCTATGGTTCTATAGCAGCTGAGCACCATGTTGATGTGAATGGCCTGACCTGTCAATATGGAGATAAAAGAACTTTGGGAGTTGGGAGGATTCACAGGTCTAAAAGGAAGTAGGACATGAAAAAGAGGAGAGATAAGCACCTATATGGAAAACATCAAATAGTATAAATGGGACAATATAAATTAAGAGCTAGTTGGGGAGAAAACCTCACTTAAGGCCATAGGAATTGTAAATAATAAATAAGCTGTGTCACTATTTGGGAGCTGGGAGAGACATAGATAAGCTCATAGAGTTACAAATATATGACTACTAATAAAAAAGAATTTAAATGGAAAAAAATCTGAGTCATTCTCCACTCATAGACCCACCAAAAGTCATCAGTTGTGGAGAACTATACTTCATCATCCATATCAAAATTTTTAAGAGAACTCTTTGATTGTGTTCTGTCTATGCTCTTACTTTTTTGGGAGGTTAAGCTGAGAGTAGTGGTTGTCACAGAAGTATTCTATGTCTCTCTTTATCAACTATGAGTTGGAGGTCATATGTACCATTGCTACAGTAACTTCATTGTTCTTTATAGTCAGCAGAATAGGGATCGTGGATTTCCACATATTTTCTGGCAACAGCATGAACCAAGAACATTCACATGGTCTCAGGTGGCTGTACAGGCCATTCACATCAACATGGTGCTCGGGTGCTATAGAACCATAGACATACACATGAGCCTTGGGCTTCAAGATGATCTGGGGAAGCAGACCTTGGACACCAATGTAGCATTGAGGGTCAGCATGGACCATATAGATCTTTTGAGGAAGTCCAATCCAGAAAATGAACCTTACTTCATCTTGTACAATCTGTGGTTGCTCAGAACAGGGGATATAATGGAGCTTCACAATGTGTAAGTGTTGGGTCCCTCCCTTCTGCCTTAGCTCAGAGACATCAGAGCTTGCCACTGGAGACTCAACTCACACCTGCTGTGCCTAAAACAAAGGCTCACTACTCTGTGTTCCACCTTTGAGGATTCCAGAGGAATCTGGTGCATCTGCAGCCTGAGGACATCTGTTGTTGACCTCCTCCCCCACCGTGGACTGCGCCTTCAGCCACTCCCCGTAGTTGAGACCTGCGGGACACCCTGAGCTGCCACCTTTAGCCCAGCAGCCCAGCTTCCCTTTGACATCCCCTTTGACTCTGTTCGGACTCTTCCTGACTCCCGAATTGCTCATGTTATTCAAATGTCATTGTAACCTAGAGATTCAGTTTTGCTTTCTTGTATATAAATGCTGAACCCCAAAAATAAAGGCGAGCCTTGATTGGAAACCCTAAACTTGGCTTCGTGTCCTTTTGTTCTCGAACTCTGTGTCTCAGGTCTCCTTTCTCCCTTTCGGTCGAGGCAGAACCCAGTTCATGAAACTGTGGGACAGTTTCATGTAAGGAATTGAGCCTGTGTAGGATACAGGCTGCTGTGTATCACCCTGTCAGGCCTGTTCAGCAAGGGTATGATGTTCCATCCACTGCAGCCTGTCACCACTGTTGTGGTGTTCATTATTGTGGCATTGAAAAATGTGGTGTGTCACATAGTATATATTTTTTGCCAAACAGCTTTGTATGAAAATATTTATTGTAGCATGTCATTGATCTGGCTCAAGAATTCTGGTTTCTGAAGCACCATGAATACTGAATTGTTGAAGAGACTTTAACATTCTGTTGTGGCCCAGAATCAGGGTGAAGTTGTGATTAGGCAGGTCCTGTGGGAGTTCCTGGCTGCTATACACCTCCTTACCCTTGCCTTCCATGTCTGTTGCCCTGAGGTTTGCCAGGCTTGACCTTTGTGTTTAAAGCCTTAAGCCAGCACCACTGCCCATTGTTGTCTGTCTCCCATAAGAACAGCACAGGCTTCAGCAGAAGCAGCTCGATGCAGATACCACCTGGCTGGCTCTAGGGCAAGCTTTGTTGCACAAATCCCTGTCCTGGTTCTCTGTTTCACCAGCAGGACCTTTGTGCTTAAAGCCTGCTGGGTGATTTGCAGTGACCTTGGATATTGATTCCCAAAGGCCTCTGTCTGCCATCTTTCTTTCCAATTTTGTGAGTTCACTTATTAAACATATCTTCCTGTAAGATTTGTCATTTGTTCTTAGTTGCTTCAGAGGTGCTACAGGCTTTGCAGATTCTATTTCTGCCTCCATGTCACTCCTCAGAGCCTCCATGGATCACTCAGGATCTAAGAAGCTTAGGTGGCCACTGCCATGTTTTTTTTTCCAATTTCTGATCTTTTATTGATACTTAAAATATCTAAGTATACATATTTTATATATCACAGAACATAGGTCTACATGAATTCCTTGAAGCAGAATTACTTGAAAAAGTCTGTATGTGTGAATTTTATATCTTTCACTCTAATCAACAATTCCTGAGAGTATCCATTGTCCAGCATGCAGATGAATGCAACATGCTAGCCAGACTTCAGATCATTGGCAATCTAATTGTTAGGTTTCAAACCCAGGGCAAATGGTTGAGTTTCCCATTGAACATATCAAAGTGGACCTGCCATCAGATTCTCACAGCATCCCTCAGTTCCTACCAACAGGCTATACATGGTATAGCCAACATATCCTATCAGCTACCCTAATCCTCACACTCCCAGGTGCTAGGCTTCTGCTTCCCTTCCCCAAGTTTGATCTCTACATAATACAACCATTTTTGCTATGCTCATCTTTTAGCCTCTTGAATTGGGCTGCCTTGGTTGACAGCTCTTCCCTTCCTCTGCCTCACACCCCCCAACAATCACCTCATGTTCCAGTTTAATCTGCTACCTGTGTTTATCCTGGACTTTTCTATCTTCCTGTTTTCTCCCTTTTACCTACAATAAATATGTCTCCATATTTTAGTAGTACTGTACTCCTTCTCCTATTTAATTTTCTTTCATTGATCTGTTGCCCAAAACCACAGGGTTGAATACATGAGTTCCTTTCCAAGGGACTCAACCTCTCTGAAACAAGCTGCTGATTTGACTCTCCTAATGCATGCTTGGCTCATTTGTTTCTGCTGGATTCTACCACCCAAAATATTTGGCTCCAAGTCCTAAAGTCTCACTCTTGAGCCCAGTCTTCCCTCCATCTGCTCTAACCATCCTTCTCTCCTTGCCTAATCAGTATGTGTCCTTTCTCTGGATCCTGGAGCTTGCTATGCCCTTCAGGGTATCCATCACCTGAGGATCACTCTTTTTCACAGGCTCTTGGACTTTGGTACACACTCTCTTACACCACAGGGGTATTTCTTTACTATGCCCCCTGGAGGACATCTGCCTGTTATGCCCTTCTGTGCCTTATTGTGTGGGTTACTCTCTAAGACACTTATTTCTCTATGTCTATTGGAACCTTTACTTTTTCCAAAAGCCTTTTCTAGGCCTCCTCTTTAGCACATTTCCTCTCTACTTCCTTTATCCCATCATCTCTCCTCCTCTACTAGGTAAGTGTTGCCATGGAGCTGCCTGATTTGTTTACTTTTACTACAAAAGCCACACTAGTGTATCAAGATGTTTCTCTTGTCCTACTGGGTACCTAATTACATGAAAAAGAATGCCTCTCATCTGTCATTTGAGGTAGTTGTCATTAACAAGCCTCTCAAGGAGGCTGTCTGAAGGACATCCTAGATTGAAATTCTTGTCACTATGCAACTTACCCTTCTTCTCCCTCATGGCCTCTCTCAGCTCTATCCTGAAACTTCCTCACCATCATGATCTAGGAGTTTCTTGCTAAGTCCCACAGCTTCCTTAAGCTCTCCTGGATCTCTGTGATCTTGTACCTTTTATCTCTTAACTCCTTCATGGAAGTATTATAGCTTCTCTATTCCTTCATGGCCCTTAAGATAGTAAGCCTCCCTTGCATGGAGTTCTTTCTTGTTCATTCTTGTTTCTCATGGCTATATTGTTCTCTGTATCTTAGCTCCCAATTGCAGCTTATTGGAAACTTCTCTATGACAGAGTTCCTATAGTGACCTTTCTTCCTTCAATCCTTGATGTAATTCCTTACTTAGATATTTTATTAAAGCCTTGCTGTCTTACAAAAAATAGCATGACCTCAGCACATCTGTAACAAAAGTTAGTTTGAAATTTGTATAAAAAGTTTGAATCTTAATTTGATATATGAGATTCTTCTCTTATTTTAAAAATAGATCTATTTATTGTGTAAGTAACTTGATTTCAACTCTTGTTAAGGAAAATATATGGTTTTACATAACAACTGTGGTGCTCTGCTTTTGGCTGATGACCTTAGTAAGATAGATGCAACCATGTGACTGGCAGCTATCTTTCTTAAGTTAAAGAGTACATGTCATATGTAAGGCAGTGGTCTGTTCAGACAACCTGGGCCCAGTTGAGTAATAAGTCTAGAACCCAGGAGTTCCAGTGGGCAGTTTCTGCTTGCAAGGGACAGAAGGCATTCAGCTATCACTGCTGGGTCCTTAGCTCCTGTTTAAGTCACAAACTCTCACCACTGTCCCTGCAGGACATGTGTGCTGTCACATAGACAATGCCCCCAAGCTCGCAGCAGTCTAGCTGGACCCTACCACCAGTCATGTGACCTCAGCCATGCATGGCCCACCCCACAGACAGATACCCAAGCTTCACACAATATAAGGGGCAGTTCTCCCCTCCACTCTCTCTTGCCTTCTTCCTCTCTCTTGCTTTTTGTCTTCTTTTGCTTCCTTTCTTCCTCTCTTGCTCTTTGTTCTCTTTTGCTTTCCCCTCTTGCTTTCTTCCTCTCCTTTCTCTCTCTCTCCTTCTCTTCTCTTCTCCTTCTTCTCCTTTCTTTCTCTCTACATGGCCAGCCTATTTTCTCTTTCCTATAATAAAATATCTCACAATTATGCATTGCCTCCTTTTAACTAATGTGCCACACAGCTTCAGGCCTCAGCATCAGAGAGCTCCAGGCTTCAACAGAGAGACAAAGGCCTACTAGTTATATGACTTCACCATCTGAAAATGGCCACACAGTACAAAATGGTACAAAGGATAATTATAAAATACTTTAGTCCTAATGAATTCTCTGTTTATTACTGTATATCCTTTTCAGAATATCAACTGGCCTCCAAAATATTTTAGGTTAATATAGATTTTCTGAAGTTTATGAATTACTAAAATTAAAAAGGTAAACTCAGATTAACAAAAACCACCTTAGAGATGCATGTTTAACTACTTATGTCCTTGTAAACTGTTCAATACCATGCTTTTAAAAATTAAATAAGGAAAAACATATGTTTGCTAAATAATGCGTATAAATTTCTAAGGCCTACTCAGGTTAACAATAAGGTATTTAAGCTTTAGGTATTTGGATAAACTGGGTCATTTATGAAAATGTAATATTCTGTAATGGTGAACCATAAAAAGGATCAGAAAAGTTCCCAACTTCTGTATGGACTGTATTTTTGTTTAAAGTTTACTGTAGTTATGGTTTAGGGTATTGTTTTTATTCTAAAAGCTCTTCAGTTAAATCTTCAACTCAACTTTTAAATTTAAATTCATTTTTTTACTTGTTAACTTCACATCCCACTTACTTCCCCCTTCCTGGTCACCTGCTCCCACCATCCTTCTCCCCATTCCCCCTCCCCTTATCCTCTGAGTAGGCGGGGCCCAACCTGGATATTTCCCCACCATGGCACTTCAAGTCTCTGAGAGGCTAGGTGCTTCCTTCTGCATGGAGGCCAGACAAGGCATCTCAGCTAGAGGTTATCTCATAAACAGCAGCTTTTGGGATAACCCTTGCTCCAGTTATTGGTCATTGGTGTTGTGCCTGCATGCATGTCTGTATGAGGATCTCCCATAACTGTAGTTTCAGACAGTTGTGAACTGTAGTGTGGGTGCTGGGGATTGAACCACAGTCCTCCAGAAGAGGAGCCAATTATCTTAACCACTGATCCATCTCTCCTGTCCCCAGTAATCAAATTCTTTAATGTGCTTAAATTTACAAATAAAATTAATTCACTTAGAGCAACAAGCCTCATTAAGTCTCCTCTGTTTTTTCAAGGTTAAGCCTAAGGTAAGTAACTAAGAATACATAAAGTGTTTTTTTTTTTTTTTTGAAACAAGGTATACTTAGAAGAAAATGGTTCTCAAACTCTTAAAAGATCTGGTGAGTATATCATTTAATATATTTAAGAAAGACAGATCTCATGATAGTCAGAAATGACAGCTCCAAGCGGCAACCCTCGGTTGATAATGAAGAGGTCATCACCTGGATTGAAAACTGTTTCTCCATGCCTCACCTGTCACAAGGACCCTGCCCAAACTATGGACAACCAGGACACTGGAGAGTTGATTGTCCCAATTTGCCTAGACTAAGTAGGCCAGTACCACAAATTCCCCTGGCACAGGAAAGTCTCTTAGATCTTCTGGTCCTAGTGGCAAAAGACTGCTGCTGTCATGGGATCTCTTCCCACTATGAAGCCATTGAGATTACGGGAGTCTAGACTAACCATCTTGGCAGTGGGTCTCCTTCATTTTAATTGATACATGGGCCATTTGATCTCTGATGGTATTGATTAATTAACTGTAGCTTTAACAGCTGCAAATTTTACCAGTTCCTGTTCCAAAGTTTCTTCTGCTATCAAAGTTCTTTCATATGTAAAATACAAGATTCAGATCTCACTTTCCTAGACCTACTAGATTTCCAGGTAAGCAAGACAGTTTACCTTGCTATCAGAGTCTGAAAAGAAATAAACTCACAAAACAGGTTTCAAAGTAACTTTTTACTATTCTTTTACTTAAAGGAAGTTGCTATGTAATGACTGCTCTCAGTAATCAACCACCTATGTCTCATGAAAAATGGTTGGATAGAAAAATGGGTGGATAGAAAAACATTTAAAGTTTTTGTAAAGTTCAAAGGATCTAAGAAAGTGTTCTAAGGTATATAAATGCAAGGTATAATGGTCCAAGGATATGAAAGCTTAAGTAAGTTGTGAGGGGCTAAAAAGTTTTTTATGATGTGAAAATGCAAGGAATAAAGGTCTAAGAAAGTGTTCTAAGGCGAATAAATACAAGTAGTTGTGTTCTAAGGTGAATATATACAAGTCAGTTGTGAGGGTTAAAGAAAGTGTTTTAAGGTATGTAAATGCAAGTTACAAAGGTCTAAGAAAATGTTTAAAGTATTTGAAAGATAAGAAGTTTCATATTTCTTTCCTTCTTACTATACTGTTGTTATTCTAAAACTTCTAAAATTCAAAACATCAATCAATGGGGTTCTGATAAGCTATTAAACACTGAATATTACTGTCAGTCACAAGTTCAAGATTTCAAACTTCTTTTGGTTGTCTTCTAAGAATAAACATAAAAGTCCTTCTCAATTGTGCTAAAAATATCACTTTCCAATCTATATACCCAACACCCTGGAAATAATGTTAATGTTTTTAACCCAGAAATGTTTTTGAGTTTCCAACCTTTAACTATGACTAAAAACTTGAATATATGGCCTTTTCTATAGTGTTAATTTCAATACAGATTACAAACAGTAGTAATGCTAGCCTCTCTTAAAAATTTGATCTCTTTTTGTAAACTTAAACATTTTTTGTTTAGATTTTAAAATCTGGTTAAGTGCATTTACTTTTAGCTTCAGAAGCTATCATGTATATTTAAGTGACATTTAAATATTATGAATTATTTTGATGACTAAAAATTGTCAATACTGAATTGTATATGTTAAAATAAATTTGATTAGTTTAATTAAAAAATTAAAACAAATTTGTCATCTTCACTGGTTTTTAGCCATGTTACCACATATCACAGGTCAAATGGAATGTAGATAAGAACTCCTAAGTTTTCCTTACCTGATTATTCTGCCTATTCCAGAGGTGGGGATTTCTCCTCTGGTCTTGGAATTCCCCTTTCCCAATACCAGGATCTTGGGCATGGAAGTATCAAGTGTACACCCAAGATAAAAAAAATCTCCCCTATACTCCTTAACTTCATCCTCTCTCCCTAATTTATATTTGTCCTGGCAGATTTCTAATTAACTAAAGAATGAAAACTGCTCCAAATGCACCAATCCTAGGTGCTTGTGATGGAATTTTCCACAGTTGGATCTAAGCATCTACATTCTAGATGGTTTCAGAGTCACTATCACCAGGTATTCTAGTCTCAAAAACTGCTCCAAAGTGCCATGCACTTCCTTAGCCTCAGATGGTCCTGCAAAGCCAGCACAGCTAGCAAAAAACCCTGTATCCACCAGCCCCTGCCCCTTCCTTCTTTACCTTGGCCAGTATGTCCAATTTCTTGGTTCACCAACAACAGTGCCCTAATGTGATCAGGAGATAGTCACAAATAAGATGATGTCACCCCTTATCACTTATTATCAATAAAAAGGCTGGGATGTTAGGTCACAAATTGGGACAATGGGAACTGAGTTGCCTATTAACAAATCAAAGCTGACCTCATCCCCTGGTTCTCCCAGCTTGTCTCTACTTGCTACAGGGTATGGCTATCATACCCTGCTCTGAAACCACACACTTCCCAGACTGGACTTACCTTTTCTCAGGTTGATCCTTATATAATCCACCCATTTGGACGATGCTGGTCTTTTGGCCTTTTGGTTTTAGTTGACTTGGTTGGCTGGTTGGTCCTCTCTCAGTCTCCCTCCCCAACCTCTTTCATAGTTAGCTTAGGATCTTCTCTTTGCCTTCAGTCTCTCTTACATCTAAAATAAAACTCTTTAGGGATAGTCATATCATCCTCCTTTTATCTAGATGTTTGATCACTTCTAATTTAATATCCCCTTTGAGTTATTAATAATTTTCATTCTTTAGTGAGAACAATATCATTTTATTTATGCAAAAGATCAGTTCTTTCCTTTTCAGGAAACTTTTCTTTGCTAACCATTTTGTTGCAGTTAACCATAGTTTTAGTAGTAAAAGAAATTTAGATACCAGAAATGTTATCAGTAAGTAGAGAGAGGACATTATGTTGCTTAAAACAAAGTCAAAATAGTTTCTAAAGTAGATTATAATTTTGTGTTTCTTCTGGGTTACTGATAAATATATTTTCTGGACTTATAAGTACTATATGCCAAAGCAGTTTTCATTTACACAGGTAAGATAACTGTGCTAGTTATTATTGTCTTCTAACATCAGAATGAACAAGGGTCTAAAGGTGTCTATTCACAGTTTTGCTAATTGCAAAGAAAAAAGTGGGATACCTCAATCAGAGATGAAAGTGCGTGCATTATAAAGCGAATAAAACAGAAAATTGCCTGGATAGATATGGGAACAAACTGAATTTTCTCCAACAACTTAAGATATGATTTTTTTCAATTCTTCCATCTTGTCTTTGCTACTGTGAATTTTATATCTTCTAAGATGTTTGTTTATTGATATATTTGAATAAACTGATATTTCTAAGTGTCAGCTAGGGTGATTATTACCCTTAAATTACTTATTTTGTGTTTTTACCTATGGCAGAAGTCCCTTTTGTTTCTGTCTAATTTTTTTAATCTGCTTTCGATTTGACATTGAAAGTTGGTGATTTAAAAACTTTGATCAATATCCTGAACCAGCCCTGAAAATCCGCCAAACTCAGATCATTGGTAAGAACCCTCTGGAAGTCCCACAGCTGCTGCTGGGAGCCCAGTGGACTCAGGACCCATCACCCCCACCCCCACACCTCAGCCTAATACTCCTCTCCTTCTGCCAGGTCCTTTCTGCTGGGGCAGTGTGCTAGCTAGTCTGCAATCCTAGAGACACCATATTCTGAGCCAGCCCAGATCTGCTGCACTCAGGGTAACTGAGACCACAGCCTGAGGCATTCCAGGAAATCTGCTGTTCTTTGGGCAACTGATACTACAGCCTGTGACATCCAAGGTGATCTGCTGCACATAGAGCAACTGGCATCCCAAAAGATCTGCTATATACAAGGCAACCTAGCAAATGATTACCAGCTTGTCTGCTCCCCTGAAGACACCATATCTTGAAGGCATCCCAGGAGCTCCTCTGTACACAGGACAACTGGGCAACAGAAAAAACAATTTGAAGACATCTTTGGGGCTCTCTGGCATGTAGGGCAACTGACCCAACAGACTTACAGCCTCCATGGAATTCTGCTGCACACAGGGAAACAGAAGCCACAGTCAGTAGACCTCCCCCTGAAGAACATCTTCACAGAGGACAACAGCCCTCCTAAATACCATTCCCTTCTGTCCCTTCCACCACTTCTGCCAGGTCCTTGCTGCTGAGGCAGATTCCTAGTTTGTCTGCTTCCATGAAGATACCATATCCTGATCTCTCCTAGAGGACTGGCTGCATTCAGAGCAGTTGAGCAATTGAGCACCCTCTGCACTCAGAGCAGTTGAGGTTCAGCTGGACTCAAGGCAGTTGGACAACAGCTTTACTGCTCTTCTGAAGACCCATCAGTCTAGGAGATCTACTGAAGTCACAAATCAGCATCTTCCCTGCCCCTCTGAAGAGCCCTCAGCTGGAAGGCCCCACAGATGGTCTGCCACAGTCAGGAACACAGGCCTACCAAGAGACCTAAATCAACCCAGGGAAAAAAGAGGCAGACTCCAGACAGAGTCACCAGACCAGCAAACATCAAGGAAAACCAGATGGCGAGAGGCAAGCCCAAGACCATAAGCAAAAGAAGCCAAAATATGTGGTCATCATCAGAAACCAGTTCTTCTACTACAAGCCCTGAATATACCAAAACATCTGAAAATCAAGAAGCTGACCTAAAATCCTATCTCACGAAGTTAATAGAGTCCTTTAAAGAGGATGTCAATAACTCACTAAAAGAAATACAGAATGATACAATCAAACAGGTAAAGAAATTAATTAAAGCAGTCCAAGACCTAAAAGTGGAACAAGAAACAATAAAGGAAACACAAATGGAGGCAAACTTGAAAGTGAAAAACCTGGGAAGGATGTCAGGAATTACAAATGTAAGTATCACCAACAGAATACAAGATATAGAAGAGAGAATCTTGGGTGTAGAAGATACCATAGAAGAGATTGACACAAATGTCAAAGAAAATTCAAAACATCAAAAAAAACCCTCCTAATCCAGGAGATTCAGGACACAAGGAAAAAAACCAAATCAAAGAATAATCTGAATAGAGAAGAATGAAGATTCCATGCTCAAAGGACCTGAAAATGTCTTTAACACCATTCAGAATGGCTAAGATCAAAACGTCAGGTGACAGTACTCTTTGGAAAGGAAATGGAGAAAGAGGAATACTCCTCCATTGTTGGTGGGATTGCAAACTGGTACAACCACTCTGGAAATCAATATGGTACTCCCTCAGAAAATTGGAAATAGATCTACCAGAAGACCCAGCTATACCATTCTTGGGAATATACCCAAAACATACCCCACCATGCCATAAGGGCATGTGTTCCAAATATGTTCACAATGGCCTTGTTTATGATAGCCAGAAGCTAGAAATAACCCAGATGTACCATAACAGAAGAATGGATACAGAAAATGTGGTTCATTTACACAATGGGATATTACTCACCTATTAATGAAGACATCCTGAGTTTTGCAAGCAAATGGATGGAACTAGAAAATATCATCCTGAGTGAGGTAACTCAGACCTAAAAGGTCATGCATGGTATGTACTCACTAATAAGTGGATATTAGCTAAAAAAACAAGTGCTGAACACCCAAGATACAGTTCACAGAACTCAAAAAGTTCGACAACCTGAAAGGCCCAAGTGAAGATGCCTCAGTCCCACTTAGTAGGGAAAAGAAAACAACCACAACGGTAGAGGGAGAGACCTAGGAGGGAAAGAGGATGAGGGGAGAAGAGAGGGGAACATGATTGCCTAGGGGAAAAGGACTGAAATCCCTGAGGGCTAACAGAAAGAATGGAAACATGCAACTAGAAGTAGAAAGTTAGGGGTACCCTTCACAATGTACCAGAGACATGGGAGGTCAGACACTCTCAGGACTCAGATAGAGGGACCTTAGATGAAATGCCCTACATTGGGTAGAGTAAACTTGTAGAGCCCACCTCCAGCAGGAAGACAGGGCATCAAATGAGTGACGGGGCTGCCATCCCACAGTCAAAATTCTGACCCATAATTGTTCCTGTCTGAAAGAACTGCAGGGATGGAAATAGAGAGGAGCCTGAGGATAAGGAGGTCCAGTGACAGGCCCAAAGTGGGATCCAGCTCAGTGGGTGGCTCCAAAGCCTGACACTATTACTGAGGCTATGGAGTGCTCACAAAAAGGGACCTAACATGACCACACTCCAGAAGACCCAACAAACAGCTGAAAGTGTTAGCTGCAGATATTTGCACCCAACCAATGGACAGAAGCAGCTGGCCCCTGTGGTTGAATTAGGGAAAAGCTGGAAGAGCCTAAGGAGGAGCATGTCCCTGTAGGAGGACTAGCAGTCTCAATTTACCTGGACCCTGGAGATCTCTCAGATACTAGGACACCAACCAGCTGATATGAAGCCCTCAACACATATACAGCAGAGGACTGCTGGGTATGGGTTTAGTTAGGGAAGCTGCACCTACTTCTCAGAAGACTGAAGACTCCAGGGAGTTTAGGGATCTGGTGGGGTGGTAGTTGGGAGTAGGGACATCCTCGTGGAAACAGGGGGTGGAGAGGAAGTATGAAACAGTCAGAGGGTGGACCAGGAGGGCAATAAAATCTGGTGTTTAAATTAAGTAAATAAACATACAAATAAATAAAAAGACTTTGATCATATAACAGGTTATTTTTAATTATTTTATTTGTCTAATTTATTAATATTTTGGGGTGCTTTGTATATTTTGGATGTTAATCTTCTGTCTAACTTGTAGCTGGCTAAGATTCTTTCTTATTCTGTGGATTTAACACACAGTGATTCCTTGACTGTATAGAAACTCTTTATTTTTATGAAATTCCACTTGTCAGCTGTTGGTCTTAAGTCCTGAGCAAACTGAAGCTTATTTAAGACACCCTTTTGTGTACCTCTGAATTGTCAGGTAAGATAGATGTTCTTTTCATATAATTGCAAGTATCAAATTTAGATCTTTGATCCATTTGGAATAGATCTTTATGGAGGGTGGTAAATTTCATTCTTCTATGTTAGCCATGTACTTTATCCAGCACCATTTCAAGAACATGCTGTATTTCTTTCAGTGTGTATTTTTGACAACTTTGTCAAATAACAGATAACTAATTATGTACATTTATATTTTTGTCTTTTATTTAGTTTCATTCATAAATGTGTCTGCTTTTTTCATTAGTCTTATATTTTTATTACCATCTATTTATTATATAGATTGAAGTTTGCTATGGTAAACTCTACAGTTTTCTTCTTCCTCTTCTTCTTTTGAACAAATAAATCATAATTTATTATTTTCAAAAAATGTGTGCATTTTAATATTTAAGACAAAATAAATAAAACTCAAATCTTAAACTTAGTATGTGTGTGTGTGTGCGCGCGCATGTGCGTGTTCTGCTCTTAAAAATCTATGGAAGTTTTTCCCAAGATATCTTTCATTATCATACCCATCTTTCCAGCCATTCTGCTTCATATTTTGTCTATACATTTGGGAAGAGGTTGATATTCCTGATTTTGTCTTGTCTTATCTTGTCTTTTCTTATCTTGTTTTCCCTCCCCTTCCATTTTCTGCTTTCCTTCCTTCCTTTCTTCCTTTTTGTCCTTTTTCCTTCCTTTCTTTCTTTGTTTTCATTTTTGTTTTTAAATGTCTGAATGAGGTAAATATTACTCTTAATCAAGAGGGTATGAAACACTCTATTTCAAACTCATCACGATTTTGCCTAATATTTTCTATTAACTTTCAAGTATGAAACTGCAATATGGAGGGAATACATATGTAGTCATAGTTGACTCAAAACTTCTGAATTAAGTCCTCAGTAAAAACATTTATTTATTCAACCTATTTCATTAGCATGGTTTATGTTGAGTGGGGCTTCCTATGAGTGTTTTCCTGGCAAGGAGATTGGCCTGGATCCACTGGAATGTTATCCTGATTCTCTTTTCTGTGACCAAGATGTATTTTACTTAATAGGTCTTCATTGTTAATTTGCCATTACATATGTCTAAAAACTATAATCACTTAAGATAAGAATTCCCCAAACATTTTTGGCATCTTTGGCCTTTGGCAAAACAAACAACAACAACAATACAACCGCTAAATGTCTTATGGACATATTGAGCTTTGAGTCAAGAAATAAAAGTGACTTTTTTGTTGGTAAACTGCATAGCCTCTTTCTAACTCCTATTGAATTAAAATGAAGTAAAAAGGTAAAAAGGCCAATTATTAGATACCAACTCATTGAATTATTTAATGATTTACTTAAATCATTTTCTTGTACTTACACATTTGCTGAACATGATTTAATTTACTACCTGAAGTTAAAATGAACTGGAGAAATCATTGAAACAACATACCATTGCCCTGAATCTACTGACTGCCATATACATTTCTGTAAAATTTCCCTTTTTTTTATCTTCCCTACCTTGTGATTGTAAAGTATAAAATGAGAATGCAAACTGGATCCAGGATAGAGGCTTTTCTAGAGCTATTCTGCCCACCGGTATGATTGCTCCTCTCTTCTACTCTCATTGATGTCAGAGTACTTATTACAGAAAGATTCCCACAATACTGACATTATCTCTTTTTTCATGGAAGAGGTAAGTAACCATAACTGTCATTGTGTTATGATAGGTCAACCAATCTGACTTCTTGTAGCTGAAGTTGGAGTATCAGGTGTGGAAGTACTCACCCAGAGAGCCTATCTAAAATACCTCAACTATCAGATATATGGAGAAATCAAGTACTTGACTAGTGTCAGAAAAATGTTTAAAAATGTCTAAATCAAAGTCCTTTATAATCTCTTTTTCCACTCATAAAAGCCTGCATCTGTTGGACTCCTCATTTTTATTTTGGCCTCTAAGAATTTAATCTCTGTAGTGATGAACCCACAATCCTTTCCTGTCTTACAGCAGCTCTTGCAGCAACTGATTATTTTTTCATGTTGATTCTAGATAGGGAAAGAAAAGATATTAGTTATTATTTAATTTTTATGTTACTGGTATAAAGAAAAGCTACTGACTTCTATAAGTTGATCTTATATATTACCAATTAGCTGAAAGTATTGATCATTTCTAGAAATTTTCTGACGGAGTTTTTGAGCTCTCTTATATATCATATAATGGATAATTTGATTTCTTTCCCTATTTGTATCCCTTTAATTACCATCTCTTGACTTATTACTCTAGCTAGGATTTCAAGCACAGAATTGAAATGAGTGCATGTACTGGATAGCCCTGCCTCATTTCTGATTTGAATGGGATTGCCTTGGTTTTTTTTTTTTATATTTGTTTGCATTTTCCTAATTTCAGATAATGTACCCCATAGCTTCTATTATGTTGAGGTATGTTCAATCTAGTCCTACTCTCACTAAGCATTTTGAAAAAGACATGTTGGAATTTCTCAAATTCCTTTTCCGCATCTATTGAGATGATTCTGTAATCTTTTTTCTTTTTTTCTTT
>NC_045030.1:84223452-84231521 GCF_008632895.1 Mastomys coucha | reverse complement strand
CCACCACCACCGCCACCCGGCCGTAATCTTTTTTCTTAAGACCTTATATGACTAATTAAGTTCTCTGTGTTGGACCTTTTCTTCATCTCTGAGATAAGGTCAACTTTATTGTGGTGGGTGATCTTTTTCCCTGGATTCTGTTTGCAAATAATTTATTGAGAGCTTTAGTGTCTATCTTCTTCAATGACATTGACCTATAGTTTTGTCATTACTGCATCTTTACCTGGGTTTATTATTAGAGTAATATTGGCTTTATCGAAGGAGTTTCAAAGTACACATTGTGTTTGTTTCTCCTCTCTTTTTTCACTCCCCTCCTCTCTCCTCATGATGTCTCTTTGTACTTTCCTTCTTTTTCTTCCTTTCTCTTCCTTCCTTCCTTTGTTCTTCCTTCCTTCCTTCCTTCCTTCCTTTCTTTCTTTCTTTCTTTTCTTTCTTTCTGTCTTTATCTTTTTCTTTCTTATTTTGAGAAGTTTTGGTTGGTTTTCTTCTTACACATTCTGGTGGGATTCTCCTCTAATATCTATGATTTCACTAGTCCTTAGTGGTTGGCTAGGTTTCCAGTACCAGACATTTTTATCCTCATGGTGACTGGGTCTTTAATCAAATTAATAGATGCTGATTACAACCAAGATATGCATGCCATTATTTCATACTTAGAGTTATTTTACCTTTGGTGGATTTCATAGATGTTGTGGTTTGAATAGATTTGACCCTCATGGGCTCATGTTGTTTGAATGCTTAGTATATAAAGAATGGCCCCATTAGGAGAAGTGACATTGTTTGAGAAGGTTTAGCTTTGTTGGGCAAGGTGTGCCACTGTGGGAGTGGGCTTTGAGGTCTCCTTCCATGTCTAAGCTCTTGCCAGTATGAAATCAGAGCCTCCTTCTGGCTGCCTGTGAGAAATTGTCCCGTTGGTTCTTCCTGCAGATCAAGATTTAGAACTCTAGGCTCCTCCGGCAGCATGTCAGCCTGTATGCTGCCTTATTTCCCACCACGATGATAATAGACTGAATCTCTGACATGGTAAACCAGCCTAAATTAAATGTTTTCCTTTATAAGAGTTATGTTGGTCACATTGTTCTTTCACATCAATGAAGGAACAGATGTCATAGTTAGGTTGGACTCTTTGATGTTTTGCTTTTGGTACCATGAGAGCTAGTCTTCAGAGAGGAAACATTCAGGTCAGGTCCAGCTCAGGAGCCTCTGTATCCTGTGTCTGAAGTGCATGATGTCTTCCGTCAGGAGCCATAATGGGACAAGCTAATAACCAGCAGGTGATCTTCCTGAAATGGCCTGTTTAGGATATTATATAATCTGTGACAGGATCACCCTCATTAGCCAAGGCCATAAGGGAATTCATTTTAAGAAAGTTTCCTGCTATTAATATGCTTTTCCTGTTATTATTATTAAACATGTATAGCAAACACTAAATAATAGTACATCTGTTTGGAGCTGATTTCTGCAGATCCTCAAAGAAGTACTGTCTTGCAGTGATGCTTTATAGACAAATAGATGACTTCGTAAGTCTTAGTGATCCTATAAGAATTCCTAAAATTAAATCAATGATTTTAAAGCTCTTTTATAGTGGGACTGCTATTAGGTCCTTTACTGATAGTTAAAACTGCAATGACAACTCTGCCAGTCTCCCAAGTGTCACCAGTTAATTGCTCTTAGATAGTAACCAGACTTTCTCTTACTCAGAGCACATTCCAATAGGTTGTAAAACAATTAACCAAAGGTCATTAAAAAGGGAACTAATGATTTGTTATAGGTACTAGGACAGAAGATAAAATATTGACTGGGTTTATCTATGTAAAACTTCACTAATAACTTAGTTATGGTTTTAAGCCTTTAGTGAACCTGTAGAACTGTGACAGGTGATGGATTTTAGCCAGATAATTAATTCTAATAGATCTGCATGCAAACACTCTCTGTTGTAAACTTCTATTGCAGTTTATGATTTGATTTTTCTGTGTAACTTGTGATGAACTTTTAAACATGTGCTCATGTATTCTGAAAGATGTATAAGTACTGAGGACAAAAAGAAGAGAGAATTTTTTTCCTTTTCCCCCTTCTTAGAAAAAATTGAATTTTTCCCTTACTAGATTTTTTTTTGTCTTTCCCCCCTTAGAAGAAAGTTTCCCTTTCCCCGCTTAGGATCTTTCTGCTTTTCCCCTTAGATAGCTTTCATAGGAAACTTTTTTACAACTTAGTACTAAATGCTAAAACCACTTTTCTAAGTGTCCCTTTTTCTTCCTGCAACTTCCAACTAGCAGGTGGAAAATTAGAGGTGCTCAGTTCCTGCTGAGATAGCGCAAAGGCTATTTACCTAATCCTTTGTTGCTTGAGGAAGAGGTGCTAAGTGTCAGAAACTGCAGTTTCTGGCCTCAGAGGATCACAGAAGGCAGGTCAGCTACAATAGCATAGTAAGTTAGACTTATATAAGTAAACTTTTTATTATTATACAGCAACCCTAAATATCTTTTAAGACAAAGTCTTTCCTTCCACACACACTATTTCCCCTCTGTTGTCTCAAAAAGAACCAACAAGAAAGAAGAACCCTACTGGGGCTGGCCACCAGCAGTCTTCAGTAATAGGTACTTTCCACATCTCAGGGCAACAAAGGGCAAGATCAATAGCCTGCAGATTTTTTTGGAGTCTTGGACAACCCCAATGACAAATAATTGAAAAAGAGTACTGGGGGTTTTGTTACAAGATCTTTGGCTGTTGAAAGGAGCATTGTCAGTCCAGATGAGAAATTTTAATTTAAAAAATATACATATATAATTGTGTGTGGGTTTGTTTATTTAGGTAGATAGTCAATAGCATAATTACTCATGACTTTTTCTGATATTCTTACTGTAGTTTTACTCTTCTGTCACTTTCTATTGTAATCATCTCCTTATCCCTTCCCTATTCCTTCCCTAACTAGAGCTTCCCATTTCCCCATTTCCTGGATCAGATCCCTTGTATTTCCCTCTAATATTCTGAATTTCCTCAGTGTCTGTTATAATCTTCTTTTTAATGTTCTCACAGACTTCAGTTTAGTTTATTTTTATCCCTATTAAATTCATTCAAGTGTGTGCTTGTGTCCTCTTTGAATTATTTTCATTCTTTGATAGGGATTATTATTGTCCTCTTAAATTCAATATTCTGAAGTTTCTGTAGGTAATTCCCACTGGAGAACATTTCTGTAAAACTGATGACCTTTTGGGGAGGGCAGACATATTGTTTTGGACTTTCATATTGTTGTGGTTCAGGGATGGAAGCTGGGCAGCCAATTTATTTAGTTGGTTGTATATCAGATATCAGATTCTAGTCTGTCTAAGTTGAGTGGAATATTGGTTATATGTTTGGATCTGAACTTGGTTGATTTCAAGACATGTAGAAAAAGTGAACAGGACAGGACTCCAAATATTCACTGTTGCTTATTTATTGAAGAGACTGCCATTTCTGTTATCTATTAATGGATATTATATAGGATCTTAGGTATCATGGCAAATTGCTTGGGTGAACTAAAACTAAGTCCGATAGTATGGTTTCCAGCTGGCCCAAGGTATGGAAAGGTACTTTGAGGAAAGGGGCCAGGAGAACTTTTGAAAAAGCATCTTCATGTGGCTTGCAGCTGGCTCTGGGCATGGGAAAGCAGCAAAGGCTCAGGGACCTGGTCAAAGTTGGCATGATGACATATGGATGTGGCCTGAGCCAGGCTCCTGAACCTGGGCCAAGAGAGTTCATAAAAGTGGATGTCACCTGCAGCTGGAGTAGTAGTTTGACATAAGGTCTTGGGTCAGAATAGGCAAGGAAATACTCTATTTTGGCTCCTGTCTAACTGTTCCTGAATGAGGACTCTGTCACAGAAGTAGTGGCAAGGGTTGAAGATCCCAAGTCAGATTCAGCTGTAAGTAGAGCTCGGGTATTCTGCTTCTAGCTAGGCATAGACCTGGAGTGGGCTGAAATGGGAGGAAGAAACTTCATTGGACTCAGAAACTCATAGATGTGAAACATATCTGAGTCTGGAGGAGTTATGTGGACAGTCCTGGGTCAGACTAGGGAATAGAGCTTGTCTATACTGTTCCTAGCTAGGTTTCAGCCGGGAAGGTCAGAGGAGAGTGTCTGCAGTGGTATAAGATTTCTATTTAGATTATTTATTATATCAAAATGTCCCATACTTAATAGCCAAATACCATATGTTCACTAGTTTTTGTACATAAGGAATTCGTAAAAGGCTTAAGAGTACAGATCATATCTATATACAAATGTGTTGACATCACTTTGAGCAGCTAGATCTACAGTTTTCATTTTCAAGGTATCATTTTTAATAAGCCTGTTTCCTCAGTGTTTCCCATTTTGCTTGTCTATTTCTACCACTTTCTGTTCTGCTATCTGTTTGTCTATGTCATTGACAAAGTCTCCTGTCTTCTGTGAATGTCATGGGCTTATTACAGTATGGCATTCTCATATTAGATATAGTTCTTTCATGACAGCTATATTACAACAGTTAACCATGTAAGAGATAGAAAGTACACATTTCTAGTATCATAAAGTTTCATTCTAGATATTGGTATGTTGTCAATTTCTTTTTTTTTTATTTTAGATATTTTCTTTATTTACATGTGAATTTCTCCATTCCCAGTTTCCCCTCCAAAAAACAAAAAAACAAACAAAAACAAACCCCTGTTGCCTCCCCCCTCCCCAGGGTCAATTTCTTTATAGTCTCTTGTATACAGTAGTGATTTGGTTTCATTCACCTCAAAAGGATGCTACATATATATTGTTTAGAAATTTTGAGTAATTTGAGGCAGCTTTTAATTGACCATAATGTTAAACTATCTCCAATATGAGTTTCAGTCTTTGCACATATCATCATTTGAGCCATTGTCTACTCTAAAATAAATAAGTTCATGGAAAAACAAACTCACTTACTAAACCAATTGACTTCTCTGTTTTACTAAAAATAACAAAGAAATAAGGACTCCATAGTCAGAGTTAATGATTTTGCCAAATTAGCTATGTCTATATTTCAACTTCAGAAGTCTTCATTAAAAATATTTTTATAAAAATACTTTGCCACATATGGAGATACATTTATTTTCACCATGTACAATAACACAGTTTTGGAGAGAAAAAAGAGAACAAAATTTGTAAAAATAAATATATTTTATGTAAGAACAGGAGTTCCCTTTTCTGTGCCATTTTTATAATCAACATGAACATGTGCAATTCTAAATACAGAGTAATAGTATGCCAGATAAAATCAAATTGACATATCACTAAAAAGAAGCGAGGTACTTCTGAATTTAAAATAAGATATCTGTGAGCTGCAAAGATGACTGTTAATTTATAGCATACTGTGAGCTCTTTCACTTCATAAAGCTTCATCTGCCTGAATATAGAAACATGCCATATATTTCTCAATGCTGCATATACAAATTCTAGACCATGTACTAATTCTTGTATAATACTAAAGATCTGTTCTTTCTTGTTTCACCAGTCTATTTTAAATGTGAAATAAATGAGATTTCTGTATAATGCTTTTATTTAGATTCTCATAGATTACTAAGATAAGTTAACCAAAACAACAAAAACTATCTCAAGCTATATGATTTCACATAACATAAATCCTCTTTAAAATATTCTCTCTGTGACTGAGGGAATGACCAACAAATAACCAGCCTAACTTTAAATCCATCCTATGGGCAAGCACCAATCCTTAACACTATTAATGATATGCTATTACACGTGTAGATGGGATCATGTTGTCCTCTGAGAGGCTCCACCAAGATGCTGAATCAGACAGATACAGACACCCATAGGCAAACAGTGGAAGGAGCTTGGGGTCTCATATGGAAGAATAGGAGGAAGGATCCTGGGCCCAGAAGGGGATAGGAACAGCACAGGAAGACCAACAGAGTCAACTAACCTGGACAATTGGGGTTCTCAGAGACAGAACCACCCAAACAAAGAGCATATACATGGGCTGGACCTAAGCCTCCATGCTCATATGTATCAGATGTGCAGCTTGACCATCATGTGTTCCTGAACAACTGGAATGGGAGCTTTCCCAAAAGCTGTTGCCTGTCTATGGGATATTTTCTAGCTGGGCTGGCTCATCTGGCCTCAGTGGGAGAGGAAGCACATAGCCTCATAGAGACTTGAAATGCCATGTTGTGGAGAATACCCAGGGAGCCCCCACCTGGCCAGATGAAAAGAGGAGGTGGGAGGATTGTGGGAGAGGGTGGCAGGGAGGGGGCAGTAAGTGGAATGTAAAGCCAATAAGTTAAAAAAAAATTAAAAAACACAAATCCACTGGATGGTTTTAGTTTCTTTGTCAAAGATCAAGTGACCATAGGTGTGTGGGTTCATTTTTGGGTCTTCAGTTCTATTCCATTGATCAACATGTCTGTCTCTGTACAAATACCTTGTAGTTTTTTTTAATCACTATTGCTCCGTAATACAGCTTGAGGTTGGGATAGTAATTTCCCCAGAAATTCTTTTAAAGTGGATATTACTCCAAAAGCTTGAAATGCCCAAGATACAATCACAGACCATATGAAGCTCTGGAAGAAGGAAGAACAAAATGTGGATGCTTCAGTCCTTCTTAGAAGGGGGAACAAAATTCTCACAGGAGGTAGAGGTAGGACAGACTTGGGAAGAAGAGAGGAAGGGGAAAAGGGGGGCAGGATCAGGTATGGGAGGAGCCAAGGATGATAAACAGAGGGTCAGGAATTTGAACAGAGTTATGTAGCAATGGGGGATGGGGAACTGGTGGTAGCCACAAGCAAGTTCCAGATGCCAGGAAAGTAAGAGGCACCCAGGACCCAATGGGCATGAGATTAGCTGAAATGCCCAACAAAGGGGAGGGAGAACCTATAGAGACTATATCCAGAGGTTAGGAAAAGACCAAGGTTGGGGAATAGGGCAATCCACTTATCTCCAAATTTTCAACCCAGAATGGCTCCTATGTAAACAAAATATGGGACAAAGTGTGGAGCAGAGACTGAAGGAAAGGCCATCCAGAGACTGCCCTACATGGGGATCCATCCCATATACAGACACCAAACTTAGTCACTATTTTGGATGCCTGAAGGGCTTGCTGACAGGAGCTTCTTTGTTATAGCTGTCTCCTAAGAGGCTCTGCCAGAGCCTGACAAATACAGATGTGGATGCTCACAGCCAATCATTGGACTGAGCACTAGGACCCCAATGGAGGAGTTGGAGAAAGGTCTGAAGGAACTGACGGGGTTTGCAACCCTTAGGAAGGAGATTATCAACCAACCAGACCCTCCAGAGCTATCAGGGAATAAAACCAAAGCGTACACATGGAGGGACCCATGGCTCCAGCTGCATGTGTAGCAGAGGATGGCATTGTCTGGAATTAATTGGAGGAAAGGCCCTTGATCCTGTGAAGGTTAGATTCCCTAGTATAGGGGAATGCCAGGGAGGTGAGGTGGGAGTGGGTGGGTAGGTGGGGGAGCACCCTCACAGAAGCAGGGGGAAAGAGGATAGGATAGGAAGATTCTGGAGGGGAAACTGGGAAGGAAGATAACATTTGAAATATAAGTACATAAAAAATCTAATAAAAAACACAAATCAATATTCAAAGAGTCAAAATTCAAAAATTCTTAGCACAAACCTGACAGATGATACAACTATTGAAATGATTATTGAATTGTCTAATAATCCAGTGAAACAGAGTATGGTATCACTATGCTCTCTAGTTAAAATAACAAAATCCATTATAGTGTATATTTTTGATTTCCTTTATCATTTCATGGTATTAGAATCTATTAAAATTCAACATATCCATCTTACAGATTAAGTGAAAACAAATAAAAATCTTAATTCATTGTACCAAGGTGATTGAACTCCAAGATGTAGATGATAATATGGTTTGGCAATGAAAACAATTAGCATAAAATATTCATTACTATCTTCATAAGATTTTATAGCATCATCAATAATTTTATGGCTATTTTTCTCATATTCTATTTGTTTGCATCTGATTAAGATTATTTAGTTCTCAAATGTGTAATATATGGGTGAGCCTGGTAGTGAATTCCTATAAT
>NC_045030.1:84211492-84223442 GCF_008632895.1 Mastomys coucha | reverse complement strand
GAAATACACTTACTATGTCAATAGAAATACTAAAATAGATGGAGAAAAGCTCATGAGACCTCAACCCTACACAAAGAACTGTAGGCAACTGAGCAACACTGGGAGTGGGAAAGTTAGTCTTTTCGAGCAGAGCACAGCAATTGGTTGTCTAGTGCCAGATAGCCCCGAAAACACACCCACACCCCCCCCCCCCCCCCCCCCCCCACACACACACACATAAAACCTTTTATGGCCTAAATAGGTTACATTTTGAAGAGTATAAGCATATATGTGTGTGTGTGTATACACACATGTATATGCACATATAGGAATATATGTATATATGCACATGTGTACATATGTATATATAACCATTATCAGTAGAGGAGGTATTTCGCAGGAATCCGTCTCTCTGCTTCTGCCTACTGCCTGTGAATCCAGATGTAAAGTTCTCAGCTGAGGCCATGCCTGTTTACGTCCTGTCATCATGATCGTGGACTAAACCTCTAAAACTGCACTTGAATCTGCTAGGAAATATTTTCTTTAATAAGAGTTGCTTTGTTCTGTGCCAGTCAACTTTGGCCATGAAGTCAGTGGCCAGCCCCACTGCCCTCAGGTTCCACTCCCAGGCACTCTAGTAATTCCAGGATCTCAGGAGTGAGGAGAATACAACATCTGTTCCAACACCACTGGGAGTAACTGGGACCAGCAGGATCCAGGGACTCGGGAACTCTATCTTACCAGTGGTTCAGGTTCATTCCAGTCTGCACCACTCTACCTTGGAATGAACTTGGCTGCCAGTCCCACCATACCCAGAGGAGGGTGTGGTACCTCCACTCTCAGGCACTCTAGAACACCCAGAATCACAGGAGCCCAGTACCCCAGGACCCCAGGAGCTTGGTCACACCAGGATCTCAGAGACAGCTTACATCCCAACTCTGACACAACAAGAATCTCAGGATCATAGGATCCCAGAATCACAGGATCACAGAGACAGCTAGATTCAGAGGAGTTCTGGCACAATCAGGACTACATGAAGGACAGGCTCCATCAGATATAGTAGAGCAGGGAGCACTAGAGATAATCAGATGGCAGAAGGCAAGTTTAACAACATAAACAATGGAAATCAAAATTACTTGACATCATCAGAACCCAATTCTCCCACCATAGCAATTCTTGGATACACCATCACACCAGAAAGCAAGATTTGGATATATAGTCACTTCTCATGACAATGATGGAGGACTTTAAAAAGGACATAAATAACTCCCTTAAAGAAATTCAGGAGAATACAAGTAAACAGGTAGAAGCCCTTAAAGAAGAAACACAAAAATCCTTTAAAGAATTACAGGAAAACACAAACAAACAGGTGAAGTAAATGAACAAAACCATCCAAGATCTAAAGATGGAAATGGAAAAAATAAAGAAATCACAATGAGAGCAACACTGGAGTTAGAAAACATAGGAGAGATTAGAAGTCATAGATGCAAGCATCACCAACAGAATACAAGAGATAGAAGAAAGAATCTCAGTGGCAGAAGACACCTTAGAAAACATAGACACAGAGAACATTGACACAAGAGTCAAAGAAAACACAAAATGCAAAAAGCTTCTAACCCAAAACACCCAGGAAATCCAGGACACAATGAGAAGACCAAACCTAAGGATAATAGGCATAGAAGAGAGTAAAGATTGGAAACTTAAAGGGCCAGTAAATATCTTCAACAAAATTATAGAAGAAATTTACCTAACCTAAAGAAAGAGATACTCATGAACATACAAGAAGCCTACAGAACTCCAAATAGACTGGACCAGAAAAGAAATTCCTCCGGACACATAACAATCAAAGCACCAAATGCACTAAACAAAGAAAGAATACTAAAAGCAGTAAGGGAAAAAAGGTCAAGTAACATATAAAGGCAGGCCTATCAGAATTACACCAGACTTCTCACCAGAGACTATGAAAGCTAGAAGATCCTGGACAGATGTCATACAGACACCAAGAGAACATAAATGCAAACCTAGTCTACTATACTCAGCAAAATTCTCAATTACCATAGATGGAGAAAACAACATGTTCTATGAGAAAACCAGATTTACACAATATCTTTCCACCAATCCAGCCCTAAAAAGAATAATAGATGGAAAACACCAACACAAGGAAGGAAAATACATACTAGAAAAAGCAAGAAATTAATCCTCCAACAAATCCAAAAGAAGATAGGCAGACAAACATAATGCCACCTCTAATAACAAAAATAACAGGGAGTAACAATTACTTTTACTTAGTATGTCTTAACATCAACAGACTCAATTCTCCAATAAAAAGACATAGACTAACAGACTGGATATATAAACAGGACCCAGCATTTTACTGCATACAGTGTAACCCTCTTGGTTTGAGGCCTACCTCTCATAACCACACCTCTCTGCCCACCTCCTGCTATTTGCCACACCTCGCTCCTGGTTCCAGTTACATTTGGAAGTCCCACCTGCGCAGAGACAATAAGAAGTCACTGATTGGACTGACATGCTGACGAACTTATGGGAGGGATTTACCTCACCTTTTCTAACTGTTGGCTGGGACAAACAGGTCATTAAATTGAAAATGGCTGAGCGTTCACGACTCCTGTCTAATTTTGTTAAACCATCCACGTGGACAGGTGGCCACCCTGAATCTTCCCTAACTCTCTTACTGTTGTTTTTCCTTGAAACTCCATTTCCCAGAATAACCCCCTCTCTTTAACGTTACTGCTGGGTGGTAATATATGGCGCCCAAAGTGAGGCTGGTTGGAGTTTATTTAAATAGAGCTCTATAATTTTAAATATTAAAATTTAGACGGCAGTTTTCTGCCGGGATAGACAGCCAAAGGGCTGGGTTTATGGCCTCAGGGCTGGGTTATGAAGTTGTTTGACTCTGATAATTGGAGGCAGCTTTTCCCCTGATATGATGGCTGGGGTTACAGGGCTGGGGGGCTAAACAAGCTATGTATAGGCTTGGGAGGAACTATTAGACGAGCCATGTATAGGCTAGTTCCCTGTGATATTTCAGGAAAATTCCCTGATTTTTTAATCTATGTCTTGTTTACGTGTATCTATGTGTGTATTTTGTGGGATGGATGCTTTGTCTTTTGTCTTTTGTCTTGAGTTACATGTGGTAGCTGGCAAAGATGGCCACAGAGGTCCCACCCTCTCAGGGCGGATAACACGGGCCAAGACCAGAGGGGGAAAAAAAAACAGTGCCTGGCTGTGCGCAGACACTGCCAGAGGCTCCTTGGGCCAGCTGCGGTGGGGCTGAGTGGCTGCACATGCTCGTGCAGGGGAGTGGGCGACTTTAGCTCACGGTCAGAGCTGGGGGCTCCATGGAACAGCCATGCATGATGTGGTGGCAGGACACAGCCAGCCTGGTGGCTACACATACACGACTGGGCCCCCCCTTCGTCCTCTGCTCTCGCTATGCAGAGTGGCCAAGTTTCCCAGTTACTGCGGTGGGTGGGGTGGGTGGCAGGCAGGCGGCTAGGGCTCCAGATTGTACAGAGTGAGACGGTCCCTGGCAGGTGAACACTGGGTTTCCCGAGTCCCCTGGGAGAGCAGTTTCTATGCCTGCTCCACCATACAGGCGGCTCCAAAATGCCTGTGTTTCCCCGAGAGGCTAACACAGGCCAGGCAGCCTCGCTGCGCTTGAGCTGGCTGCGCCCTGACACCCACAGATCCACAACTAAGGTTTTCATTGTTCTATACCCAGAGCCCGGCTTACAGAGCTCTAAAGTATACAGTCTAGAGAGAGCGGGTGGGGAGCCTCGCAGAGTCTCGAGCTAACTACTTTCTCTCCCTATCCTGGGGTGGGCCATGTGGGCCGGCAGGGCAGCGTCTGGGGGAGCAGTGGCCTGAGGGCACCGCTGCCTCTACCGCTGCTGGTGATGCTGCCTGCTGCTGCCCAGCAGGCTCTGGCCCCTCGACGGGCACACCGAGTCTTCGCCCGGGCCAGCCACATTGAGACCGAGTGGCAGTGTATGCACTCACGGCTGAACTCAGACCCCTCAGCTCTACACCCTCGACCGCAGCAGAAGAAACTCGCTGTGAGAGCTCGAGACCCCAAGCTGACCACAAATGTATTTGGCAGCGAGATGCTATACTCAGGGCTACTGTCGAGGTGCACGCTAGTAACTTGACTCGGGCCCAAGCGTGCAAAAACTGCTGTGGCAGTGCGCACGCACAAGGCTCCATGTTTGCCCTTGCGGTTTCACAATTGCTTAGCACCACCTAGTGGTTTAAAGGTAAATTACAAGCTAATGTTTCTTACATTTACTTAACTTGGTTTTCAAGTTACAGACAAAGAGTAAATATACTCAAATGGTTCTAATGGCCTCAGAAAAGAGAGATATTCTTATTCTCTTTCCACAGGTTATAAAAATTCCTCAAAAGGGTAACTCCATAGAGATAAAACTCTATAATAAAGATAAAAATGTTTAGCGAAAAATCTAGTCAGGTGGTGTGTACACACGGCTTTACTTACATGCCTACAATCCCAGAGCTTAAGAGACTAAAGTCAAACAGATTTCTAATTTACTAATGACATAAAAAATATAAAATTCGATACAAAATAATAAAGGTAAAGCTTAATTTCTATATGCTTTTATTCTCAATTTATTAGACCTCATTTAGTTTTTTAACAGGCCCTAAAAATAAAAATTTGCTCTATACAAGTAATTAGACTTTGTTTTCTTTGTTACATCTATTTTTAAAGACTAGGTTTGAGCTAGTACTAATAACACGTACAGTTAAAGGCCATTCATTATTCTGGTGCACTGTGAAAAGTTCACCGCTTTTAATCTTTTTAACTCCAACCCCTTCTCAGGCCTTCTCACAGGGAGGCTGGGACAGGCCACACCAGGCCTTTTATAGTTAGAAACTAATAGCTATAGTTCTAGAGTGGCCAATACGTGTCCACATATTATTTTTCATTGTAAAAAAATAAACTTGGTTCTCCTTAACTAAGGGCCGAGCCAGTTATAATCAGTGACCTAGCTAGCCCAAAAAATGGGTTGGCATCACTCTGGCACGTTGCCATCTACGTCCTGCTTTGAGACAGGGTTTCTCTCTATAGACTCTCAAACTCAGAGATCTGCCTGTCTCTGCCTCCATTAAACTAGGTAAGTACCCCACCTGACTCCAACTAAAATTAAAATATAGGCATACATCTAGTGATAACTAAGTTTTATACAATAGCTATACCTTAAATTATAGGCTTAACACCAAACTTCCTAACTACAATTCAGAGACAGTGAGACACTTAAAAGACTTTGTGACACTTTTTTTTGTCTATAATAATCAATCACATTTCCATAATAAAATTTAATATTTTATTATACAATTGTTATATATAAATAAAAATTATATGATATATTCATTAAAGATATTTTAGAAAAAATGTTCTAAAACATTTTTCACTCATTTAAAATTAATAGACATCTATTTCTTCTACTAACAATTAAGTTAGTTATTACAAAATACTAATTAATATTTAGCTTATTACTTAATTAAAATTTTAGACAAAAATTGATATTACTCTATAATAAAAAATTTGTTTTATACTTACTTAACAACTTATATTTAAGTCAAAGTCACATGTTTTATTTGATTTTATGTGTGTTAATACACTGTGATTGTACAAATGGCCATAAGCTATCATATGTGTCTGCTAAAAATTAAATCAAAAGGTTCTGCTGATTCTACTTGCTCCAGTGTAATCCACTGTAACTATATTCAGACGCACCAAAAGAGGGCGTCTGATATCATTGTGGGTAGTTGTGAGCCACCATGTGGTTACTGAGATCCAAACTCAAGACCTTCAGAGGAGCAGTCACTGCTCTGGTCTGCTAGGCCATCTTGCCCAATGCTAAGTCACATGTTCTACCCTCATAATTTTCTCCCAGTTTCTACACATATTATCAAAATTTAGCCTTATCTTTTATATTGATATATAAATACATATACATATCTAAGTTCTTTATTACTTGTTATATCTAGTCTATTTTAAAATATAATTTTGATCTCAAAATTCATATTTAAATATACACATGTAACTATTTCTTCTTAGGCTTTCAAATTATTGTTGCTTAAACATAAATGATACATTTATTGGTTTTTGACTATATTCTTTTTTCTATATTTAATGTTCCTTTTAAAATTGATAGGTAATCAGTTTTATATTTAAATTTTAAAGGAGGGGAATATGCATTCCACCCTGAGAGCATCTTTGCTCTGGTTTTTCGCTTATATTAAAAGACATATTTTGCTTTTTTGATTATGTTAAATAATATCTCATTTTTTGCCTCCTTTAAGGCATGCTTTGCTTTTGCTCATGTTTAAAGGTGTGTTGCCTTTCGCTTGTCTTGAAAAATCCATTATGAAATGGCATGCCACTCCACTTACTAACACCTTATTTTCTTAACCCCACCTTGACCTGGGGAAGGGGCTCCTTTGGTGTTGATACACAATGGCGGCCTTATACAGGTTTTTGCCATGTAGATATAGACACAAGATCTTTTATAGACATGTTTTTGCACCAAGAATATTGGCTGAACATTTTTAATGGCCAGCAAAGTTTGCTTTGGCTGAGATTGGACTCTACTTTTTCTAAGAGTCAACACTGTTTTCCCCCTATACCTAGAGGCCAAACCTTGGGCCTAAGCATTGCTAATTGGCAACTAATGTGCCTGAGACATCTTCTAGTTATTGTTACTTTTAATCTTTTAAGTTTTTATATTAAGCAGACTCATTGCTGGAGTCCAAAGACAATCAAAATTCACTCAGTCCTGGAGCTCTCCTTATCTAAGCTCAATCTGGGAGTTTCTAACATGAAAAAGTTACTTATTGACAATTGAACTAAAGGCCTATTAAAGGCAAAGCTATTAAAAGGGCTCCTAGCTTGGGAGTACCTACTTTGAAACTCAACTAAGATGTCTACGCCCAGCTGCCCATCAGCACACCAGCGCTGCTTCATGTGGACTTCTAGAAAGATAGACTCCAGAGAGAATGTGGCAGTTCCCAGACTCTGCAAGTGTTAAAGGTATATCTTAGTATTTTGTATAGATGGATGGTACACAGAGGCGTCTGTCTCTCTGGTGGTGAAGTCAACCCAGACAGAGACACATGCCAAGTGGCTGTGTCTTTGCTGAAGACACATTATAAGCCTGGTTTGCTGTGTCATATAGTCATAGTCTGAGACGATGGAACCAGAGAGATATACAGAGAGCCCCAGCTAAAGCACCGTGATGTTTCCCATACAGAATCTATGCCGAGCTCCATGACCTTTATCCTGCTTTTTGTTTATAACTAAAAGAGCTTTCTGTCTGTTTTGTAATATAAAGGGAGGAATTGTAACCCTCCTGTTTTGAGGCCTGCCTCTCATAACCACACCTCTCTGCCCACCTCCTGCTATTTGCCATGCCTCCAACCTGGTTCCAGTTACATTCAAAAGTACCACCTCCACAGAGACAAAAAAAAGTCGCTGATTAGACTGACATTCAACCAAAAGTTGTCAAAAAGGATAAGGAAGGACACTTCATACAGGTCAAAGGAAAAATCTACCAAGATGAATTCTCAATTCTGAACATCTATGCTCCACATGCAAGGGCACCTACATTTATAAAAGAAACTTTACTAAAGCTCAAAGCACACATTGCACCCCACACAATAATAGTAGGAGACCTCAACACCTTACACTCATCAATGGAGAGATCATGGAAACAGAAGCTAAACAGAGACACAGTGAAAATCACTGAAGTTATGAACCAAATTGAGTTAACAGATATTTATAGAACATTTTATCCTAAAGAATGATAAAATACTTTCTTCTCAGCACCTCCTGTTACCTTCTTCAAAATTGACCATATAATTGGCCAGAAAACAAGTCTCAACCGATAGAAGAAGATTGAAATAATCCTATGTACCCTATCAGATTACCACCAATTAAGTCTGGTCTTAAATTCCAACAAAAAACAACAGAAAACACACATACATATGGAAACTGTGTATCCCTGGCTGTCCTGGAACTCACTGCCCTGCTGAGCCATTCTTATATCCTTGTACAAAGCTCAAGTTCAAGTGGATCAAGGACCTCCACATAAATCCCAGATACACTGAAACTTATAGAGGAAAAAGTGGGGAAGATCCTTGAACATATGGGCAGAGGGGAAAAATTCTTGAACAGAACATCAATGGCTTGTGCTGTAACATCAAGAATAGACAACTGGGACCTCATAAAATTGCAAAGCTTCTGTAAGGCAAAGGACACTGTCAATAAGACAAAAAAACAACCAACAGATTAGGAAAAGATCTTTATGAATCCTAGATCCAATAGAGGGCTAATATCCAATATATACAAAGAACTCAAGAAGTTAGACCCCAGAGAGCAAAATAACCCTATTGAAAAATGGAGTACAGAGCTAAACAAAGAATTTTCAAATTACTCACATGAACAAATATGGAGTTAAAGTGTAGAGCAGAGACTAAAGGAAAGGCCATCCAGAGACTGTCTCACCTGGGGATTCATCCCATATACAGTTACCAAACTCAGACACTCTTGTGTATGCCAAGATGTGATGTGCACTGCTGCCAGGTGGTGGGGAAATAAAGGGGTAGGAGGGGCCAACATTCCCCCATTTATTTATAATAGCCATCTTGGAAAGCTTCACCTCCCAGTAAATCCTATATAAACCCTTCCAAGTACTCAGCTGCTTTTTACCTGAGCAGAGGTGGCTGCTCTCCTTTTTTTGTAAAGTTTCTTGAATGAAATAATTGCATTGTATTTATTCACTCATGAATGGCTGATATCTTTCTCATCTGAGTTGTAATGCTTACAGGGTCTTTTCACAGCAATAGAACATTAAGACAGAAGTAGCTATGAAGAGGTGGGTATTGCTGTGATAGGCATGATCATGCTGTTGTATGGAGGAATATGGAACATATAACAAATTACAAAATTTGTTAAATGTTTTAAAGGAATGCTTAATAGGGCATCCTAACAGGAACATGGAAGACAGTAGTGCAGACAGTGATGATGGCACAGATCAAGAGGTTTCAAAGAGGAAAAATAAAGAGCATTCTTGTAATACTTTGGCAAAGAATGTAGCTCCTTTGTGCCCTTGTCCTAAGAACTTACTAAAGGCTAAATTGAAGAGTTTTGGATTAATGACTTGGACTGAGGGTTTCAAGTCAGCCTAGTATTAGTGATGTTATATTGTCTTTAAAGATCAATCGTATGCAGATCTGTGAGGAAAAGATAAAAATGAGCAAGCATGGAAAAGAGAAGTACATGTAGAGAAAAAGAGAACCAGGAACTGGAATGTTGAAGCCAAATCTTATGAACAGGAAGATTAAAAGTCAAAGAAAAGCTTGATGATAAACTGAATTAAGCAAGTGGTAGTCTCAGGACAAGACAACCTCCAGATAATCCTTTAAAGTGTGCAAAAGGAACAAGTAGAAAGAATATCTTTGGTTTCCAAACACATCAAGTCAAAACGTATGGAAAAGGAAGCCAGGTTCCAACCTTAGCAAGCAGAAGAACTTGTCCAAGTGCTTCTCTTTTAGAGTCAAGGATACACAAAATGGGATATGGAATCTTTTTCCATGGTTATGAAATCCACTGAGGGTATCAGGGAAGTGTCTTCATAGAGAGACCATCACATGAGACTATAAGGTGAGGCCTAGATTGTATTGCAGACCCTAAGACGTTGGACATGGCAGAGGCAGAGTCATGGGATACCAGCCTAGGATAGCTGAAGACTGAGAAAGAGAGAGAGAGAGAGAGAGAGAGAGAGAGAGAGAGAGAGAGAGAGACAGGGAGAGGGAGAGGGAGAGGGAGAGGGAGAGAGAGAAGGAGAGAGGGGGGAGTTGCAGTTAACAGCACTGGAATTAGCTGAAATTCTGAAGGACATGAGAATGAGACATGGAGATAAAAAACATATTCCTGCTGATTTTTAGTCTGACTTTGTTCGAGTATTTCCTGACTATGTTCCTTTTTGGAACGGAAATGCATATTCTGTGCTTTGCAAACATATGATTTGCTTTTTTATTTTGTTTTTTATACGTGGTAACAGTTCAGAGACTGCCTTAAGTGTCAGAAAATACTTTGGATTTGGGACTTTTAAGCATTCCTGAGACTGAAAAGACTATGGAGATATTTGAAGTTGCATTATAATATGAAAATAAGCTTATGGTACCCAGAGAGTGGAATGTGATGGTTTGAATGAAAATGGCCCCAATAAGCTTTAAATATTTGGTCCCCAGTTGGTAAACTACTTGGAGGAGGTATGTCATTGGGTATGAAATTTGAGGTTTTAGAAGCATATACTAGGATCAGTCTCTCCCCAACCCCGTCTCTCTCTCCCCATGATGCCTATGTGCCTGAGGATCATGTTGTAACATTTGTCTCAGCTACTACTCCTACGTCATACCTATCTGCTTCCTGCCATCACGATTATGGACTTACCCTTTAGAACTGGAAGCAAGGCCCCAATTAACTACTTTCTTTTATAAGAATTGCCATGATCATGGTATCACTTCACAGAAGAAACACAATAACAAATTAGTTACAAAAGAGGCTATGAATTTTAAGGATAATGGGAGGCATATAAGGAAGGTTTTAAAGGTAGAAAATGGGGGAATTTAATTACATTATAATCTCAAAATAAAGCAAAAAAACAACCCCAAATGTAAGTTAATATCTTTCTATCATTTTTCATTGTGGGGTATGATAGAAAAAAATCTTTATATACTTTGAATTTATTAACTAAATGTGAAAGTCCTATATATCACAACGGTCTGGTTTTGCAAAGAACAAATATGTAGCACATGTAAATTGATTTTTCAGAGCAGTTCTCTTTTGATCTTCTCCTTGAACAAAAAAATCTATTCTATTTCTGTGGCACATTTATAAACAGAGAGCTTCAAAAATATTCATTCAGTTTTGTGACTAGGTATCAGAAACTGTTATTCTATTATATCTCATTCTTATTTTATCTTGGCTCTCCACACTGTTTTTAGATTACTGTAATTACTCCATTACAAAGACACACATTTTTGAAAGGGTTAAAAAATGATAGAATAATAAAAGATAAACAATAAAACATATTTGAATAAAGGTAAACAATCAATAACACTAGAAAGCCCAAAACGCTGGCTTAGAAAATATGTAAAGGAAAAATATTGACTATATTTCTTGAAAAAGTCAATAAATTTTTCATAGTAGAGGAAACAGACACAATTTGAACACTATTTTCTCTTCTGCTAACAATGTAAATCTGCTAATTATGTCAGACATACTTTCAAATATTCTTGCCTATTTGACCACATTTTCTGTTATCTATTCATGAGTATCAAATAATCAGAAGCCTAATAGTCTAAACAGCAATAATTAGTTTAATTATAATTTTATTGTTAAAGCAGAGTTTGGTGGAGAAGGCTAATGCTAGTTATAGTTGGTATAAAATTTGTGCATGCTGCTGGCTAAATATGAGCTGGGTGCTTTGGTTATTATTCCTCAGAACATAATGGCTAGATTTCATTTTTTGCAGATCAATAATACTTTTAATTATTATCTCATTCTGATAAAAATCTGAAAGAAACATTCATAAAATTGCCACATTACTTTTCTTTTTTAAATTGATTTAAGTTTTATTGCATTATGATGAGAAAAGATACATGATTTCAATTTATCTGAATTTGTTAACATTTAAAAACATATTTTAAGTAAACAGAATTAAATCATATTCTTGTTTCCCTTTTGTACCCCATCTCTTCCCAGAGACCCCATTTCAATACCTACAACACATTTTTTGTCATATTCTTCAAAATTTATAAAATATTATAACAATATAAATTTTAAATAACTCAAAATTACTGTATATTTTAAAATAATACATCACTACTAGTATTTTCTTAAATGAACATGAATATATAAAGTCTT
>NC_045030.1:84209344-84210993 GCF_008632895.1 Mastomys coucha | reverse complement strand
TCCTTAAATCTTTTCATGTCCATTTCTTACTCCTATTTCCAGAATAACTCTTTTATTCTTTTCATGTTTGTTCTGGATTCCAACAATATAGTATTACATCTGCTGCAGTTTCTAGTTGTGATTGCCATTAAGACACATACAAAAAAAGACCCATACAAATTATCAACACACATGGAACATAAACAGAGTTATTTGACAGATGAATAGCAAATGAGTGGAAAATAAGATATGGACATCAAAAATAGAGAAAATTTTAAGGATGAAATAAAGTGGCAAATGACTATTTACTTGGGAAATCCACAGTTGTCATGAAATGTCATGCCAGATTGACAAAATGAGCTTCAATGTTCATTTCAAGTTTAAGGTTTAGAACCTTTGAGTATTTCTGTTTCATATAACCTTTCACATAAAGTGCTTAGGTTTGACAGTATCTGATGCAGCAATGAAAGCTACTGATGTAGACCCCCAGGCTTATCTAAAGCTTCGTTGTGGTTGGTGGCTTTCAGTTTTCAAGAAGACAGTAAATTAACAGCTATATTAGAGAATGTTGTCACATTAAGGCAGTTTGTGGGCCATTTATAGCTACCAGATGGGACGGCCTTTAAACAGTGACAAGAAAATATGCAAAATATTTTATTCAATTATTTCAATTTACATATAACTTAGTATAAAGGAGTTTAAATTATCTTCATATTCTTAGGGGTGACTTTTGGTAAATTCTATGGACAATCTCCCATATTTTTTACTCAAAGTTTCTTACTGTGAAATTTTCTGTCTCTAGGGTACCTGCCCGAGGAAGAGCAGGGCAACAGATAAGTAACAGAAAACTGAGATGGCTAGAAACCATGTCCTAAAAATCAGAGATTGAATGCAGCAAATTTTGGAGATGTAGAAAGGCATAATAAAATAAAATCTAGACATTTTAACAACGCTTGGAGGATGGAATAGGAATTTGCTAGGTAGGAATTGGAGAACATTTAGTAGAATAAGAAACATAAGAAACAGTCTATCTTCTGTATTTTAATAAGTGAGATGACAGATTGAGTAAATTACATAAATTAAAATAAATAGCATATTAGTTTACAAAATATAGTACAAAATAAAGTTTGCCTTAATTCTAGTAACATATCTATAGCAAAACAGATACATTTTTTTACAACAAAATAAAATTTTTGAGAAGAAATTGTTTTATCCCTTTATCCAAAAATCTCTTTATCTAGCTTAATTCTCAATTAAGTTTCTCTACTAAATTCACTGTAGTGTGATTTTTTTAATTAGGTGGGTTTTTTTATTTACAATATTTTTTCCTCAGGTTCACCTCCAAAAAATGAAAAAAGAAAAGGAAAAAAAATAAAATTAAAAAAAATTAAAACAAATACCTGTTCCCTCCCGCCTCCCCCTGCTTACCACCCAACTCCCTCCTGCTTACTGGTCCAGGCATTCCCCTACACTGGGGCATAGAACCTTCAGAGGGACAAGGGCCTCTCCTCCCATTGATGACCAACTTGGCCATCCTCTACTATACACATGCTTCTGGAGCCATGAGTCCCACCATGTGTACTCTTTGGTTGGTGTTTTAGTCCCTGGGAGCTCTGAGGGTCCTAGTTAGTTCATATTGTTGTTCCTCCTAAGGGGCTGCAAACCCTTCA
>NC_045030.1:84186270-84208781 GCF_008632895.1 Mastomys coucha | reverse complement strand
CCAGATCCATCCATTTCCCTAAGAATTTCATAAATTCATTGTTTTTAATAGCTGAGTAGTAATTCATTATGTAGATGTACCACATTTTCTGTATCCACTCTTCTGTTGAAGAACATCTGGGTTGTTTCCAGTTTGTGGCTATTATAAATAAAGCTGCTATGAACATAGTGGAGTATGTGTCCTTATTACATGTTGGAGCATCTTCTGGGTATATGCCCAAGAGTGGTATGGCTGGGTTCTCTGGCAGAACTATGTCCAGTTTCTGGAGGAACCGCCAAACTGATTTCCAGAGTGGTTGTACCAGCTTGCAATCCCATCAGCAATGAAGTAATGTTCCTCTTTCTCCACAACCTTGCCAGCATCTGCTGTCACCTGAGGTTTTTTTTATCCTAGCCATTCTGACTGGTGTAAGGTGGATCTTAGAGTTATTTTGATTTGCATTACCTGATGACTAAGGATATTGAACACTTCTTTAGCTGTTTCTCAACCATTCGGTATTCATCAGTTGAGAATTCTTTGTTTAGCTCTGTACCCCATTTTTAATAGGGTTATTTGTTTCTAAGGAGTCTAACTTCTTGAGTTCTTTTGATATATTGGATATTAGCCCTCTATCAGATATAGGGTTGTTAAAGATCTTTTCCCAATTTTGTTGGTTGCCTTTTCATCCTATTGACATTGTCCTTTGCCTTACAGAAGCTTTGCAATTTTATGAAGTCACACTTGTCGATTCCTGATCTTAAAGCATAAGCTATTGGTGTTCTGTTAAGCTAATTTTGCCCTGTGCCTATGTGCTTGAGGCTCTTCCCCACTTTATTTTCTATTAGTTTCAGTGTATCTGGTTTGACATGGAGGTTCTTGATCCACTTGGACTTGAGCTTTGTACAAGGAGATAGGAATGGATCTATTTGCATTCTTCTACATGCTAACCACCAGTTGAGCCAGCACCATTTTTTGAAAATGCTGTCTTTTTTCCACTGGAGGGTTTTAGCTCCATTGTCAAAAATCAAGTGGCCATAGGTTTGTGGATTCATTTCTGGGTCTTCAATTATATTCCATTGATCTACCTGCCTGTCACTGTACCAATACCATGCAGTTTTTATCACAATTGCACTACAGTGTGTTTTTTTATTGTAATTCTATGATAGTAAGTCACACACATACACACATACATATACATATATGTATACATTCATATATATATATGTGTATCAAAAGCATTTCAGTTACATTTACAGATATTTGGGAACATTATTTTGCAGGGAATGTGCATGTACACATATGTGAACATACACATACATTGTGTATGGGCACATATGTAGAGATCAGAGGTCAAACTTGTGTTTGAATCTTGTTCCATGTGTGTTGTACACCTACATCTCTTCTAACCAACAGTTTCCAATTGGCTGGTATTGTCTGCATCAACAATCCTTGGTCTCACAGGTAATCCTCTATTAGGTCCTCCTGCAGGAGATGCTTTGTGGTTACTGGGACCCTGGCATTTGGGCAGAGGCAGCCTCACAGTTCCTCCTACAGCAGAGGTCTTCCTGGTCTGGCCTCAGTGGGAGAAGGTATGCTTGATCATCAAGAGACTTTAGGCTCCAGGGAAGGGGAGGGCCTGGTTGTGGGCGAGCACTCTCCTTGAGGAAAGGGGGAAGAGTAATGGTAAGAAACTGTGGAAGGGTGACAGTGAAGGGGTGTCAATTACTGGAATGTAAATCAATAAAATAATCGAAATAAAAAATAGATATTAAAGAAGAAAATGCCCCACTTCTTGTCTTATAGAAAAATATTATGGAGACATTTGTCAGTTGATGTATTACCCTAGTTTTTCTCAAGCTGAAAAAAAAGAAAAAACCTATCAAACACAATTGTTCCTTTGTTAACTTGACATATAAACACAACACTATTAAATTATAAAGTTTTCTTTCTTTTATGTCTTCAAATTTTCATGTAAACATCATAATATGAAACATGGTTTAAAAGTCCCAGCCTTTAAAATTTTCAACACAAGAAACAGCACAAGTTCTCCTTAAAAACTCTTATGCCTCTTTAAAAGTCAAAAGTTTTTCTAAAATATCTAAGATCACAAAGATGTAGGTTCCTGGAAAGTCAGAAATAATTTGATTTTTTTTCATATCAAGAGGAAATAGCAAGGTCATAATCACAGTCAAATCAAATCAAAATCAACATATAGCAGGATATATCAAATTCTATAACTTAGTATTCATAATTTGGGATTCTCTTATGGTCTTTTTTGCTTCCAAACTGCCTCTGTAGTTCCACTTCTCTGATCTTGCAATTCATAGCACATATAAGTTGTCTTATAGTCTCGTATGCTTAGATTGGCTAAAATCCACAGCTGCTGATGTCCTGCTGTCCTTGGCAGTCATCCCAGAGTCCTGGTGTCTCTAATTTGCTGGGGTCTCCACAGGCTGAACATTCCTTTACTCTCTTGATCTCTCATAATGTTCTCTCCATACCACCTCCAATACTGAGTTGTCCATTGCAACTGACACTGTATCTGGACCAATTTTTTTTTCCTGGACTATCTCAGTGCCAAATTTCAGCTGTTGTCTATGATCTTTTCATTTTATCCAAAACAGCATCACATGAAAAATTCCTACACAATTTAACTGCCAGCATGAAATGCAGGCTTGAGATCCTCTGGACCACATTTTTGTTCTGACCCTGAGGAAATACTCCCCAGAAGATTTTACCTCCATGGAACAGGTTTGTTTTTAATTACAGATGATTTCTCAGCTCCAGCTCACCAGTGTCAACTGTTCAGGAAAATAAATGTCTCGCTTCAGTGGTTCTTGTCTTGTGCTAATTAGACCTGATTCTCCAACCACAGCTGATTAAACACTACAGATTCTTAATTTAAATTATCATATAAGCAACCCTGATAGTCTTTGAGGAACACTCAAACTTCCCTCTGGAACTTCTCAAGCAAGACCTCCATCGTTTGCATTGCTTTCCACCCTTATATCTTCTAAGCTCCACAAATAGCTCACTGAGTTCTGAACACTCTACAGTTTTTCCAACCTCCAATTTCTGTTGCCACTGCAACCCTCCCCCAAACAAGTGGTCACATCTTTCACAGCAATATCCCCCATGAACCTAGTAACACTTTATTAGTCTCATTTATATTGTTATTATAAAGACTTTGACCAAAAGATATGTGAAAAGGTTAGTGTTTATTTCAATTTATGCCTTCATGTAAAGAAGTCACCACAGAAGTTCAGAGCTGAAACCTGGAGGGAAGCAGAGACCATGGTGGAAACTTTTTACTGGCTACCTGTCAATCTTTTACTCAGCTTGATTTTTTTATATACAATCCAGGAATACTGGTCCAATGGTGGCACCACTCGTGGTGAACTATGCCCTCCCATATTAATAAGTAATCAAGAAAACATCCCACAGACTTGCCTACGGGTTACTTTGACACAGGTATTTACTCAATTGAGGTTTCCTTTTTCTAGAGAGCCTATCTGGTGTAAGTGTGTGCGTGTGTGTGTACACATGCATACATGCATTTATATAAATACAGTTAAAGAAAAAGAAGCCTTCTTCTTCTTCGGAGACTTGAAGTTCTTGTCAAACAGATCTTTTGCTTGCTTTGTTAGAGTTACAACAAGGTATTTTAAATTATTTGTAACAATTGTGAAGGGTGTTGTTTCCCTAATTTCTTTCTCTGTCTGTTTATCCTTTGTGTAGAGGAAGGACTCTGATTTGCTTGAGTTAATTTTGTATCCAGCTACTTTGCTGAAGTTGTTTATCAGGTTTAGTAGCTCTCTGGTGGAATTTTTGGGGTCGTTTAAGTATATTATCATATCATCTGCAAATAGTGATAATTTGACTTCTTCCTTTCCAATCTGTATCCCTTTGATCTTAGGGAGTATACATGGTGAGACTGATGGCTCTGGCAGCATGTGTGTAATAGAAGATGGCCAAGTTGGTCATCAACTGGAGGAGAGGCCCTTGGTCTTTTGAAGGTTCTGTGCCCCAGTGTGCCTTAATGCCAGGGCCAGTAAGTGGGAGAGAGTAGGGTGGTGAGCTGGGTGTGGGGGGGACAGGGGTTTGTTCTTGTTGTTGTTTTTTGTATTTGTTTTTTATTTTTTGTTATTTTTTTGGGAGGGGAAACTGGGAAAGGAGAAATCATATGACATGTAAATAAAGAAAAATCTAATAAAAAAATAATAAAAAAGATCACAAAAAAAGAAAAAAAAGAAAAAGAAGCCATTAATTAGATAGAGCAATGAGAGTATATTAGGGTTCTCTAGAGTCACAGAATGTATAGAATGAATCTATTTATACAAAGGGTATTTATTGGGATGACTTATGGGCTATAATCCAACTAACCCAACAATGGATATCTGTGAATGAAAAGTCCAAGAACCTTTTAGCTGCTTAGACACAAAAGGCTGGGTGTTTGAGCTTCTATTCTGTATAAACTGGAATTCCTAAAAATTCTTCCACAACATCCAAAACCCTTTCATGACAAAAGTCTTGAAGAGAACTGAGATAGAAGAGATGTACCTAAACATAAGAAAGAGAATTTATAGCAAGCCAATTGCCAACATAAATTTAAATGTTGAGAAACTCAAGCAATTCAACTAAAGTCAAGAGTAAGGTCACAGCTATACACTCTCTTCATACCATTCAATATAGTACTTGAAGCTCTAGCTAGAGCAATAAGATATCTGAGGTAGATAAAGAGGGTACACATAGGAAAGGAAGAAATCAAAATACCTTTATTTGGAGGTGATATAGTATATATAAAAGTCCCTCAAAATTCTACCAGTGAACTCCTATGGCTGACAAACTCCTTCAACAAAGTGGCTGGATACAAAATTAACTCAAAGAAATCAGTAGCCCTCCTTTATACAAATGGCAATGTGAATGAGAAAAAAATCAAGGAAATAGCACTCTACCCAATAGCCACAAACAATATAAAATACCTTGGTATAACCCTGGCCAAGACTTTGAAGAAGCTATCAGAAGATGGAAAGATTTTCCATGCTCATGGGTTGGTAGAATTAAAATAGTATAAATTCCCATCCTACCAAGAGCAATTTACAGATTCAATGAAATCCTCATCAAAATATCAATACAATTCTTACAGACCTTGAATGAACAATACGCAACATCATTGGGAAAACCAAGAAAACCTAGGATAGTTAAAAGAACCCTGAAAAATAAAAGAAATTCCAGAAGTTTCACCATTTAAGCTGTAGTACTGAACTATAGTAATAAAACAAGATATTGAGGTATGATGCTCCAGACATAAATATATATACTATGTATAACTTCTTTTTAATAAAGAAGCCAGAAATACACAATAGAAACAAGAAAGCATTTTCAACAAATGGTGCTGATCTAATTGGATATCTGAATTTAGAACAAATGCGAATAGATCCATATTTATCATACTGCACAAAACTCAAGTCCAAGTGGATCGAAGACATTATCATACAACCAGTTATGTTAGACCTGGATAGAAGAGAAAATAGGGAATAGCCTAGTATGTATTGGCACAAGTTCCACTTAACACCTGTCAGAGTAGGTAAGGTTGATAACACAAATGGCATACCAGGGAAGAGGAAGATGGGGATCAAGGAGCATATTCTCTCAGTGCTAGTATGAGTGAAAACTTGTATAGCCACTATGGAAATGAATATGGTGGGTCCTCAGAAAATTGGGAATAGATCTACCTCAAGACCCAGCTATACCATTCTAGGGCATATACCCAAAGGAAGTTCCATCCTGCCACAAGGACTCATGCTCAACCATATTCATTTCTGCTCTATTCATAATTTTCAGAGACTGGAAATATCCTAAATGTCCCTCTACTGAGCAATGGATAAGGAATATGTGGTGCTTATACACAATGTAATATTACTTAGTTGTTGAAAAGAACAACACCATGAAATTTGCAGTCAAATGGCTGGAACTAGAAAAAAAATCATCCTGATTAAGACCATCCCAATCCAGAAGGACAAATATCATATGGACTCACAAGTAGACATTAGTTGTTAAATAAATATAATCGTGCTACAGTCCACAGACCCAGAGAGACTACATAGTAAGGACAGCACTAGTTGGGGAGACATGAAGAACCCTGGAATGGAGAAATAGATTTTTGTGGTTAGACTGAAGGTGGGTAGGGATGGGAACCATAGGGTCAGGTGGGATATAAGGAAAGATGACTGGAATTGGGATAACTTGTGGGGTGATATGGAAACCTAGTGCAGTAGAATCTACCTGGAATCTACAAAGATGACTCTAGTGATGGGTCTCATAGTAATGGAAGAATAACCACCCAAACTGGCCATTTTCTGTAAGTTTCCAATGGTGGGAATAAGACACCAACCTATCCGCAAGAACTTCAACTTATAACCTGCCCCACTTACAGCATATGTTGGGGGTAATAGTGGCTCAGAACTTTTGTGGGAGTGCCTAACCAATATCTGGTCTAAGTTAAGGTCTACACCATCATGAGTGGGAACTCATGTCTGACACTGACTGGATGTTCAGGAGCTGGAAATTGTATAGCCCAAAGACCTAGAGTAGAAACAAACAGGACTGCCCCTACCCCCAAATAAATGAAACAGTTCCTAATTATATTTTACTATACTTAATAGGTTGTTGCTATGACCAATCATTATCAGACTGCCTCTCTTCTGCAGCAGATGGGAAAAGGTACAAAGATATACAGTAAGAAATTTTGTAGAGAGAACGGGAAAGTCTAAATCCGAGCTTTTCTTTGGGCCACTACCCTTGGAGCTGAGGGATTGCTGTGGAAGACTGACAGGAAATATTATAGGAGTCATGATGATAAAAGACACCAGGAGATCATGTCACATTGAATCAACTAATTAGGGCTAATATGAGCTCACAAAAATTGAACACACAAGAAGGGAATCTGCAAAAGTTATTCTGCTACTCTGCATACATGTTTAAGATATTATGCTGATTTTTAAGTATATCATTAAATTTTATTTATTTGTATAAGCTCAATTTTATTGGATATTTTGTTTATTTACATTTCAAATGTTTTCCCCTTTCCCAGTTCCCGCCCCTCTGCTTCTATGAGAGTGCTCATCCAACAGCCCACCCACTCCTGCTTCCCTGCCCTGGAATTACCCTACACTGGGGCATGGACCAAGGGCCTCTTCTCCCATTGATGTCCAATAAGACTATCCTCTGCTACATATATGGTTGGAGCCATGGGACCTTCCATGTATACTTTTTGGTTGGCAGTTTTGTTCCTGGGAGCTCTGGGGGGGTTCTGGTTGGTTGATAATGTTGTTCTTCCTATGGGTTTCAAACATCTTCAGGTCCTCAGTCCTTTTTCTCACTCCTCCATTGGGGACCTCATCTTCAGTCCAATGGTTGGCTGTAAGCATCTGCCTCTGTATTTGCCAGGCTCTGAAAGAGCCTCTCAGGAGACAGCTATATCAGGCTCCTGTGGGCAAGCACTTCTTGGCATCCACAGTAGTGCCTGGGCTTGGTGACAGTATAAAGATGGATCCCCAGGTGGGGCAATCTCTGTATGGCTTTTCCTTTAGTCTCTGCTCCACATTTTGTCTCTGTATTTCCTCCCATCAGTATTTTGTCCCCCCTTCTGAAAAGGACTGAAGCATCCACACTTTAGTCTTCCTTCTTATTCTTCAAGTGGTCTGTGATTTGTATCTTGAGAATTTCTGGGTGAATCACTATCCCTGACCCCAAGCTGTATTACAGAGCAATAGTGATAAAATTGCATGGTATTGGTACAGAGACAGGCAGGTAGATCAATGCAACAGTATTGAAGAACCAATACACCTATGTTCACTTAATAATTTGACAAAGGAAGTAAAATTATCCAGTGGAAAAAATACAGAATTTTCAACAAATGGTGCTGGTTCAGCTAGAGATCAGCATGTTGAAGAATGAAATTCGATTTGTAGGACCATGAAAGGCAGTTTGGTTTCTGGTTGGGCTAAGGTTGGAAACCCAGGAGACCCTGAGGGACAGTAGGCATTTAACTACACTCTTGGACACCAGGCTTCTGCCACAAGGTCACAGCTCTCCATAGGTTTGTAGCCATCAGTCATGTAATGGCAATGTCCAAAGCCCATCTACAGGTAGAAGACATGACCACAGGTCACATAGCCTCAAGGCAGATTTCCATTTTAATGAGGCACCTAAAGGCCTAGAGGCTTAGCCAATTAAACTCCCCTTCCCAGACTTTAAATTTAACTTCAGGCCCAACCTGAGAAAGTGAGGTACAGTTTTATTCATCTACTTTTCTCCACAACAATAAATGTCTTAAAACCATGCACTGCCTCTTTTCATCGGGCAGGATCCACCATGGGGAGCAATGGAACAGGACTTCAGCTAATCTCCCTCAGTGTGCCAGCCATGGCCACCATCAAGCTAGCAGCCTGTCAACAAGCCAAAGACTCTTCTCCCCATGAAACTTAGTGGGAGCTCTCTCAACCTTTTCTCCTTAGCCTCAGGCTCGATCCAGCTGGTGGGTCCCCACTGGGTTCTTAGCTCTTCCAAGGATCCCAGGGGCACCTGGGTGTTCAAGAGCCTAAGAACCAGATGACCCTGGCCTTCTGCAGGTCTGGGCCCCCAAAACCAGCTCTAGATGTCCCCGGGACCTCAGACTGTGCTCCCCTATACCCAGAGCAGTGTCTTGCAGCTTCACATAGCCCGATGCCCACCCAGTGCCAGAGTTGGGTAAGCATAGTCAAAACTCCTGCATCCCGCTTCTACCAGTGGCCCAAGCCCAGTGGTGGAGTGGATGGGAGACATTCTATAACTCAAAATCGATCCATTCTTATCTCCTTGTACAAAGCTCAAGTACAACTGGATCAAGGACCTCCACATAAAACCAGATACACTGAAACAAATAGAAGAGAAAGTGGGGAAGAGCCTTGAACACATGGGCACAGGGGAACATTTACTGAAAAGGACACTAATGGCTTATGCCCTAAGATCAAGGATTGACAAATGGGACCTCATAAAATTGCAAACCTTTTGTAAAAGAAAGGATAATGTTAATAGGACAAAATGGCAAACCAACAGATTGGGAAAAGATCTTTACCAACCCTATATCCCATAGAGGGCTAATATCCAATATATACAAAGAACTCAAGAAGTTAGCTTCCAGAGAACCAAATAATCATATTAAAAACTGGGGTATAGAGCTAAACAACAAATTCTTAATTGAGGAAGACTGAATGGCTGAGACACACCTAAAGAAATGTTCAATGTCCTTAGTCATCAGGGAAATGCAAATCAAAACAACCCTGAGATTGTACCTCACACCAGTCAGAATGGCTAAGATCAAAAACTCAGGTGACAGCAGATGCTGGCGAGATGTGGAGAAAGAGGAATACTCCTCCATTGTTGGTGGGATTGCATTGATTGCATTGATTGGATTGAATTGAACTTGTTGAGAGCTAGGAATTTGACAGTTGTCACTGGATTTGGACAAGGAAGTAGGCTCAGATAAGGATATTAGAAACAGTGACCATGGGTTTTGTTTACTACTTTTCTGAGTTCTACCTTATGTGCTCTATTTGCTTCCAATGTTAGTCATCATTTCCTCGTGTGATCCTTTTGCTTACTACTTTACTTAACAATCTTATGTGATCTTCTTGTTTACTACTTCACTTGATTACTTTGTCTTTGATCTAAGAACTGACGATATTTTTGGATATACCTAGAATGATATAAAAGCAGGCTGCAGAGAAATAAAGCTGCTTCAGCCTTAGTATGGGCTGAATTCATGTTATAATTTTGTCTGTTTTTCTTTTTCAATCCTCACTCCCTTGCTTGAGACCCAATTGAATGACTGAGCTGGCTTGGTCAGCACTGACTGCACTGACTACAGGAACTGAACAGAATTGAATGGAACTGCTAAAACTGAACTGCATTCAAATGAGCTGTACTGAACTCAATTGAACTCCACTAAACTCTTCCTGCACTGCTTTTAAGTAACCTCTCTTTCCTGTCGGTTCTCCTGAGAGTTAGGTATACTGTATCTCTTGAGAGGACTGAGTTAACTAGAGCTAGGCTGACTCCCTAACAGGCTGAAAATGGGCAGTTTGGGAGATTAGGCTTAAGTTTTTGTTTCCTAGAATAAGAAGCTGGATCCAGGAACCTATGGTCAGACAATGATACCAGCAGGCAATCAGTCTGTGGACACCTTGTAATCTGACCTGAAGTAGGAATAGGTAGCTAGAATGAATATGCAAGCCCCCACCCCCAGGGAGGTTTTCAGAGCCTAACCACTTGTAGAATAAGTCAGACCCCTAGAGATAGAACTAAATAATCAAAGTAAAAAGGCACATACCCCTCCCTGGAATTTCCCTAATTGACAATGGGCCTGGAAGCCCACTAGGGGTCTCCATTCCCAAATGGGGAGACATCTGCATGCAGGAAATTCAGCGGAATGAACACTCTTTCCTTTTGCATACTATTTAGTTCTGGGGTATCATTCTTTGGTGGTTCTTAGACCCTAATGTTTGAGGGGCTCGTCTGAGATTCTCTGGAAACACAATCTCAAATAATTGAGCTTTGGGGGAAAATTTCCTTCCTCACCATTTGTTAAGCTGGAAGCACTCCATCTGTGTTTGTATCTCTGTCTGGTTTTCTATTGTCAATTTGGAGACCGAGAGGGACAGAGTGGATATATATTTTGTCACCCAGCCTGGGACTAAGGAGGATGCTCCTGAAAAATCCATCTGGAAGAATTTGCTAGTTCTCAGCTAATTTCTGAGTCTTCTGTGGGTCTTCTGGAACTCCTGTGCAAAGGGAGAAAGACCATCTGCCTGTGACTTTGGGTCTTTAATCCTCTTGTACACAGGGAGGGAGATCATCTGACACAGCCTTCCTATTTTGATTTCACTTTCCCATGAACACTGTTTTGTGTCTGTGAATTTTTCCTCCTAGTATAAGTTCTCTTTTGATTCCTAATATGGGACAGGCACAAAGCACCCTACTGGGCTTGGTTCTGAGTCATTTAAAGGACTTCCACCGAGTAGTGAAAGACTTGGATCTGGTTGTTCATCCTGGCAAACTTTTTGTTTTGCATCCTTCAAAGTAGGATACCAGAGGAGGGTACTTTCAGTCTTCTGCCTCCCTCAAATTATATTGGTTGTTATTGGTCCATTGAATTGCCTATGTCTGTTCATTTATGTCTATATTTTTTTCATTGCTTAATTGCTGCTCTGTGTTTCATAGTCAGAGAAAAAAAATAGTCTTCTTCTACTGCCTGAATTCACACAGGAGAATTCACACAGGAGAATTCACACAGGAGAATTTGCAGCACAACCAGATCGTTGCCATGCCTCCAGCCCTTACTTTTTCCAGCCTTGCCAAGAGCACACTGTGTCCTCCCACATTTTCCACTCCATTGATCTGCCAGCTTGAATGGCCAGACTTCCAAACTGGCCATCTAAAGGCTCATTTAACATGTCTATCTTATTTGCAGTTTGAGACGTCATCTTCAGATTCCCTGGGCATGCCAGTCTTAAGTTTGGTTTGATTCTTGCTCTGTTTCATACTTAAAAAGATGGGCCAAACTTATCTGCTTGCTGTTCACCCATAACTCAGTGTAAACACAGGGATTTCTAAACTAGTGCTGCTCTCAAAAGCCCTGCACCTGCAACTAGAAGATGAACACTGCTGGAAATACCCCACCTCCAGTAATGAATTAATGTGATACCAGGCAGGAATCTGTTTGATTAAGTACAAGCTGCTTTTAAAGGGACAGGGGCAACTTCTCAGTTTCTCTGCTAAGGCAGCTGATGCCTCGTTCTGTTACAAAATATCTGTGCCATGAGAATTTGGTTCAGTGGGAAGCAAAGTGCTCTTCCTTGAAATTACAGCTAAAGAAAATAAGTTTTGTCTGTTTTAAATATATAAATATATGTGGCTACTGCATGTCTATTTCTGATTGGTCTTAAATATTTATGTTAATATGCTCTTCATATCTTGGTTATAAAATATTAATTTATAATTTATGATACAAGGTTAAAAATCTACAATATCAGTAATGGAAACTTGGTTTTAAACAACTCAGGGTTAAAATTATCCTGGGAAGCAACATATGGCATGAGCCAAACAAAGTCTCCAAAGATACTTTTCAGTTAGGTTAATATTTTGTTCTAGAAACAAGACTTTAAAAGATAGGACATAAAACGTTTCTTTAATGAGGTAATACATCTGTACCTTCATTCATTGATATTCAAGAAATTTTGTTGCTAGCAGCCACACTTTGTAACATGAAAATACTACATGAGATACTGAGTTTAGAAACATTAGATTTTCAAAAACTGTTTTAAATTTTTCTCACAATTGGTTTTGTCTTTTAAAATTATGGTTACACTGTTAGAAGTTGGTTTTATCTTCTAAATATTAGGGTTATGCTCTATGACTTGATTCTTTAAAAATAGATACTTTATTTTGTTATGGCAAAATGAAATTAATGTTCTAGTTAAATATGTATAAAACTATGGGGTATTTTAAAATTTACTAAATAAGTAAAATGTCTCTGTTGGTGTGATGTTTACAATAAAAAAGAACTTTGTTGGACAACCAAAATCAGGTTATAAACCTATGGGGAGAGACAACTTAATGGAAAAAAACTCAAGCAGTCCCTGTGATGATGGCTATAAATCTGATAAAAATAGTAGATATGGTAACAAAAGGTTTTAAAATAAAACAAAAATGGGCTTCAGCTCTTGGCACGAGAGAAAATGAAGATTTGTCAGGAAAGCTGCAGGTTACTTTGAGACAGTTGTTCCAAATGCATTAGAAAAACTGTAAAAATCTGCCACAAGAAAAACAATGATCCATAGTCAAAAAAGTTACTGCATTTTAAACAGGAAACCTTTCTTGTTCAGGGCTACCATAGTCCCAGTTTGCAAAAAACTAAGACATTAAAAAGGTTAAAAATCACTGACTTTTAAAATCTACCCCCTCCTTTCAGTCTGCCTGAGTTCTGGCCAGGATCCAGTACTCAAAGAGAAATAAGAGTTCTCTCAGCAAGAATTCTGCCATTTTAACTTTTTCCTATCCTGATACTCATTTCAGTCTAAACTAAATCTTACAGAAAACTGTCATGTTCTGTTATATAAGTCTTCTCATGAAGTATGTCTTTGGGTGAATAAGTTTTATTTTAATATTAGAAGAGCTTCAGTTCAAAATTGATTTTTAAGACTCAAACTTAAACCTCTGGTGGAATCACCATCCCTGATCTTAAGCTTTACTACAGAGCAGGTCTTGGGATTTCTTTATTATTATTATTATTATTATTATTATTATTATTATTATTATTATTATTATTATTACCTAATCTTCTTTTACAGTCTAGTCATTATCCCCCTCCTCTACCACCTTCAGACAGTTCCTCATCCCATTCCTCCTCCCTGTCTGGTCTTGGGATTTCTTAACTTCTTTCCTTAGTCTATATTTGTCTCAGAAGGTTTTCACCTGGCTGGCTTCCAGGGACCACCTGAGGAGGGCAAACTGCTGACTTCTGACTTGCTGAATGCCCATGATTAACCAGCCCAATCGATATGAAGGTTCCCTGTCTTTCAGCTGGATTTCCTAATCAGATGCTTCTGATAAATGCCCCATTGCCCAGCTTTTGACTAGCATTTCAGTCTTCTTGGGCCGCTTTGACAACATCCTAATGCCAGCAGGAATCAGCTACAGAAAAAAAAAAAAAAAAAAAAAAAAAAAAAAAAAAAAAAAACCAAACCGATGTTCATTACCCTGCCTTACAGCTTAGATACTAAATCAAAAAGGCCCAAGTTTTGGCAATAATAATTCTTGGGTGCCAACTGACCCCTTGGTCAATGACTCGACCTTGGGAAAAAGAACTGATGAATGAATTATTTCACTCAGTTACAAATCAAGGTGGGGAATGACAGGACAATGTTAGCCAGAGCCAACCTGACCCATGATAGGCTGCAAACTGGCAGTTTTTGAGACTAGGCCTAAATTTCTATTCCCCAAAAATGAGGTCCTGGACCCAGAAACCTATGGTCAGCCAATAATAGCAGTGGTCCACCAACCCGAGGACACCATGTTATCTGGCCAAAAGTAGGAATATGTAGCTAGAGTGAATAATCAAACTCCCAGGGGTGGTCTCTTCTCCAGACTCTAACCAGTAGTAGAATTAGTCATACCTCTAGTGATAGAACCAACCACTTAAGGTAAATTAAGAAAAGGTACATAGCCCCCTCCCTGGAATTCACTTAAGTCACAATAAGTGAGTTTGAACTCACTAGTGGGTCTTTATTCCCAACTGGGGCAACCCCTGAATGCAGGAAATTCAGGTGAATAAATGCTCTTTACTTCTGCATACTACTTGAGTCTCCGGTATCATCCTTTGGTGATTCTTGGACACTAATATTCTGACTCTGACTAGTCATTCTGTGTGTCCCTCAATTAGATGTTTGGGATTAAAGGTGTGTACTGAAGGCATGTTTTATTTCAGTCAAAGGGATTAAAGTTATGTACTAAGATGTGTCTATTCCAGCTGGATCACACAAATCTCAGTCTTTGAAGGTGATCCCTTGTCAGAGTAGCCATGTTGCTGGATTAAAACTCTTTTATACAGCTTTTAACAGCTTAGATATCTTTCTATTGACATTCCTAAAGGGTGTGTTATAGTTTTGATATTTCTGCAACATGTTTTTATAACAAATTTGCTAGTTTTGGTATTTATATGAAATTTATATATAATACTTATCAATATACAAAGTTAGAAGGAAATTTATAAATTTTAAACTAAATTATAATAGAAATTATTAGGATTAATATATTGGAGAAATAAAAATATGCTTATCTACAGTTGATGGCAAAAGAAAGAATTCCAATATTACTGTGTATTCTATTACACAAAATGACATTTTTCAAAAGCTCAAAGTTTTAATTTATAGTAACATATACAAGATGTAAAATGGAAGGCAGGTTCAGCAGTTAAGATCACTTGCCTACTTCTGGTGGTTTGAATGAGAATGGTCCACATAGGCTGATATCTTTGAATGCTTAGTTCCCAGTTGGTAAACTTTGTGTAGGAAGCATTAGGAGGTGTGGTCTTATTCAAGAAGGTGTGGCTTTGTAGAATTTGATGTGTCACTGGAAGGCGGGCTTCGAGGTTTCAATCATCCACCCTAGACTATGTCAATTTCTCTCTCTCTCTCTCTCTCTCTCTCTCTGGATCAGGATGTAAAGCTATCATGCCTGTCTGCCTTGTGCCACACTACCTACCATCATGAAAAGGGACTCTAAAATTATAAGCCATCCCCACTTTGTGAGACTTGTATTGGTCATGGTGTTTTTCCACAGAAAATAGAGCAATATCTAAGATACCATTTAGTCTTCTAGAGGATCTAACTTAGTTTCCAGCACTCACATTTAGTGGCTAACAACTGCCTGTAACTCCATCTTCAAGGGGTATGATGCCATCTTCCGGCCTGCACTGTAGTGACCCCCCGAATTATTAATGCTAGCTCTCTGTGGTCAAAACTTTACCTAAGCAACTCCAGTGTTGTGTATAGACAGTTTGTCCCTGCAGAACCTTCCCATTTTTCCTCCTACCTGAGGCAAGTAAAATATGCTAGTCTCCTTGCTGCAGCAAGCTCAGGGCTCCCTCACCCCACCCCTTCCTCCTCTCTCAGGCTAGTGTTAGAAGAGCACTACTCATAAACCCCCCTCAATGAAAACATCTTGTGGAGCCAAGTGCTGACATCCTCCCAATCTTGGTGTCACCAGTGCTATCACTCTCTAATAAGGAGCCTAACTCTCCAGGTGCCTGTCCTTGTGGCTTAAACAAATAACAAACGTGAAGACAATTAGAGACCCCCCCCCCTTTAAATCATAGAAAAAGATAATCAGAGGTCACAGAGAGTTATGGCCAGCCATTAAAATTAGTTCCTGATAACCCCAAAACAGATGCCCATTAATCCCTCACCAGCTTCAGTTCCGCCCTAACAAATGGCTATAGTATTTCACTCTCCTCACTCTGAAACACCCTAAGAATTCCAAATTTTGTATATAAACCCATGTTTTTCCAGGCTCATTTGTCACATGCGAGCACTTGCTCTTAGTGAATGTAAAGCCTGTGATCTGAGTCTGGAGTCAAATAAAAGGCTCTTTTGTAAGTTACAGCGGACTTTGCAATTCTTTGGGTTTTCCTGTGGACTCTGGACATAACACACAAACACCTGTACACACATGGCATGTGTGAACACAAAAACATCAATAAAAATCAGTCTTAAAAACTTAAATTCCAATATAATCATGATCAGAAACAAAGCTGAAAGCTTTACATTTCTTGAGTTCAAACTGAATTGAAATAGTTATTAAAACATTATGGTATTGCATTATTGTACACAGACAAATAGAACAAAATAGAATAAAATTGCACCTTCCAAAATATGAGTATGCATTATTAACTAAATTTTACTGAAGATTGGTAAAATACAAAATAGAGAAAAGATGGTCTTTCTATAAATGGTGCTGGGAGAAGTGGATACTGACTAGAGAAAAGGAAAAAACAAATTGTACTAGCCTCATAACACATATTATATACAACTTCACATGATTAGAGATATTAAGTTAGGCTTTTGACTCATACAACTCAAGTAAAGTAGTAATAACATTGCAACAGGACAAAATTAAATACAAGCTTCCTTTGGGTTATATAATCATTTAATTACTGGAGAGTTTACAAAATATTAAAATATGGAAACACATTTTGTGTGGACTTAGCATTATGAATGCTTGCTCACATAAGGTCTTTCTATGAACATTGAATATTATAAATCTTTGTGAAACAGAAGGTCAGTTATTATCTGTGTAAGACTGAGCCATATATTATAAGATAGCAAGTAGCCCTAGCCTTGTCCTCTTTAAAATTTTTCAAAACAAATCTCATAATTTCTCAGATAATTTTTGTGTTATTTTGACTCTTACTGTTAAAATGAATGTAAATGATGCCCATTAAACCAAGAACATTATAGTTATCAAGCATTAATGTTTATAGAAGTAAATAAATTTGCTGATGAATTTAATTTGTAAATTTCTGTTCAAGAGCTTCAGAGAGTTAAATTCTATTTATACAACAATGTTAAGTTCTGAAACCTAACTTGTCACAATGTCTATAATACTGACTGACTTGAAACTTTAAGCAGGTACAGTGTATAGGTACAAGTGATGGCCCTCAATGTGGAGCATCGAATAATGAAAGAAATTAGATTTGTCAAATCACCTTGATTGATTTGTTAAGACCATTTTACTCATTCTAAATCTTCCTTCAGCCATAACTTCATAGAATTTTTCTTTACAAAACAAAGATGAATTTTTTCTGTGTTGTTCCCTCAGGACAAATTCACTCATACAGTCTAATAAAATATGAGTGATTGTATACCACGTATCAGTACTAAGTATTCTTGGAATTTAAAGAAATGAATAGTACTTATAACCAACTACTAGTTATGCATTTTAAAAGGTAACCATTCTCAGTGATTATGTATTACAGAGTATGCTGAAATAAAGGCAAATATATAAATTTTTCTTTAACAAAGTTAAGACTTATTTTATTTTATGTAGATGAGTTTTCTTGCCTGCATGTATGTAAACTGTGCAACCATGCTAACTCTAGAGGTAAAAGAAGGCTTGTATCCCTATGAACTGGAGATATGGATGGTTCTAAGCCACTATGTGGGTGCTGGAAATGGACTCTGAGTCCTTTGCAAGAGCAACAAGGGTTTGTATCTCCTGAGTCATCTCTCCAATTCCAATATACCAATTTTGGTATTTTAAATTTATTTTCATGATTATTACTCATATGTGTAAAGTAAAGTAAATAAATCTAAAAGATGTTACGAAAAAAGTAATTTGTTTCCTAAAGTGGCAGAATTCAAAAAATTAAAATACAACCATATATCTCATATATACAATTATGAATTGTGGCCTGGAGTATGGTTGCCTTACTAAGTGTGATATACATCCAAAAATACAGATTGTATTAAAGTATCCAATTTAAGTATATGCACATATTAAACTTATTCTAAATATTACTCCCAAAACCAAAGTATAGCCAAATTTATTATTTATATTCATTTATACAGATACACATGCACAAATGTTCACTCTTACAGATCAGAACACACAGACTCATGATGACAAGATGAAGCACACTATAACTGAATTTCTCATTCTTTCTGGACTGTGCCTTCCATCAACAATGTCAAATGTGATTATAGGTGATGGCATCTTAACATTGGATACTAGATGGAGAACAACAGTTTTTAGAGTGTAGGTGGTGATATAGCTGTCAAGTATCAACTATAATCCCATTTGAATTTATATCCCAATACTCAAATGTGCTTTCAACTCTTTGAACTGAACATGAGAAGAAAAAGATTTGGGATGCATTTTGACTTCTGAGAGTGACTTTACTTGATAAGATTTGCTAAAAGAAAATGTCTCTGTATTAACATACTTTCGATCATGAGTAAATTAACAATTCAGCTTCCAATGTCACAAAGTCACTTATCTTTCCAAACTATGAACATAATTTGGATAAAATTGTCCCCTACATTTGTAAGGGTAATTATTGTTTGAATAGTAATATGGCTTTCTAAAATAACTATAAATTTATTTTTGCCAAAAATTTTCATTTTGGTTATAATTAATAATATTAATTAATATTCAAATCAAATAAGTAGAATCGAGTATCCATATTTTAAAATTTTAAAATATAAATAAAACATTGAAAAAATTTTTGAAGAAATTAATTTGGAAAAAATCTATCAAAACATTGATATAATATAATTTCTGAATAATAATGACATTCTAATTAACAATGAAAAATCAAAATGCATGTATTCATACTGTTCTATAATGCTCTCTGTGTAAATGGAGTCTTGAACATAAATTTGTGGTTGAGAATAATCCCACTGACCTTATTAGGGAAATGAAGTAAATAATTTTACATATTTTCAATTTTGCATATGTAGTATAATAGGAATCATACAGAATATTTTACTCTTTTTGGATTCTGATAAAAAATGTGTTGAAAACTAGAGGTTAAAAACAAAACAAAATATTTCTTTTTTTTCTTCATTCCAGAACTGATTTCTGTTCGTTTTCTCCAGATCTATCTCTCCTACATCCCACCTTTGGATTTCTTTCTTGTAAATTCCTGTCTTCACTAAGACTGGCACATAAGCTTTCTTGAACCTTAAGAGAAAGGCAAAGCAATATATAGAATCTATACAAATCTAAGCATAGTGCAGAAAGTCCTTGTTTAATATAAGATGTGAGAGGTTACTTTCTATTACTAGTCTTTTTCTCATCCCCATTCTCCTATGGAAAGATTCCAGCACATCTCTATCTCAAATTAAAGATAAATCAACCAAAGTAAGTCTACCTTATGAAATGTTATCTGAGAACAGATAATGGTATAGTTTACCTGTTCAATATTGTATTCTGTGGATATATGTGGCTTATGAACAGCTGAAATATTAGTAAAATTGGCAAGGATCTGAATGTTTTTGGTTATATCATCTTGTTTATTATTTTCCATATGCAATTAGTGTATCCAAAGCATTCATTTTAGTACACATTAGATTCCTTGATCAAAATGGAAAACATTTGCTTTACAATGAAAGTGAATTTCTAAAAGTTCAGAGTAATAGCTTTACTAAAATGTAACTTATAATCCCTAAATTCCACCCATTTAAAATAGCACAATTCTGTCTTTTCTCATGTTTATAATGTTGTGTAACCATTACCAAAATCTAACTAACCATTTCATCACCGTCCAATAAACTTCCTATGCTTCCCACTATGTTCCTAACTTCTGGAAATAGGTATCTACTCGTGCATTTTCTGTTACTTCACAATTATGTGTTCTGGAAGTTTCATATGGAATAACGGAATACATGGTCTTTTGTGAACAGTTCCTTTCATTTAGCATGTTTTCAAGTTTGATTTCCAGTAGTAAAGAAAAAAAAACAATATTTCATTACTTTTTGGCAATACAAATATCAAATTTTATGATACAAATACCAATTTATCAGTTTATAGGTAGTGACTTACGTGAATAATTCTGAATATTTCCATGAAATTGTTATAAGTAAATATGTTTTCATGTTCTTTGGACATATGATTAAGAATGAAGTTTGTGAGACATGTAGTAAATCAATATTTAACATTTGAGGAAATAACAAATTGGTCTTCAAAGGTACCACAACATTTAAACTCATATTTGTATGAAGGTTCATATTTTCTATATGTTCATCAGTATATATTTCTGTGTACTTTCTAATATAGCTAGTCTGAGTAGACAATGAAATTGTCATTTCATTGATCTTTGTATTTTATTTTTAAAATTTGTATTATTGAGTACTTCATACATAGATTTCCTGAACATCTTTCTACTCTTTTCCCTCTCTTCACCAACTCCTCCTGTGCTGTTGTTCTCCACTCCCTCAAATTCATTATCTCATATTTACTATTGTTATACACAGTATATACATACATCCAATCTAGAGTCTATATACATACACATTCACATATTACAAATATACATACACATATATATTCAACCATTTTGGATTGAATAACCTATAACAGAGTTAATACGTGGAGGAAACTGATTCTCCCTCTTTCACTAGACATTCAAAATGGTGCAATAGTGACATTTTTAGCTCAGGGATAACCAAAGTGTTATTAAACCCATCACAAGAGATCAGCGTGCCTGTCTCCAAAACCACAGGCTGCCTATCTCCCAGGATGTCTGTTCTAACCAGAGACACAAAGCCCAGAAGATATAGGATCTATCCTGTTCTGCACCTTCACCTGCACCTGTGGCAGATCTGCACTTGTACCCTGCCCACCCCCATCTCCCAACCTGCCTCTCAGGAGGTCTGCCCTAACCATGGACATTGGTTCCTCTCTCCCATACTCATGGCAGTTGGAACCCCTAAAGAACCCAGCAGACCTGGGATTTATTCTGCTTGTACTGAGCCCCATCTCCCTTCTGGTCTGCACCCCTAACTGTACGAGTGGCAGATCAGAGTGCCTGCCCCCAACACCCACACCACAGCCTGCCTGATTCCTAGGAAGTCTGTAATTACCAGGGAAACAAGGGGTCTGCTCTAACCAGGGACAGAGAAGGCCTGTCCTAAGCAGGGACAAAGGATGCCTGCCTTAACCAGAGACAGCACTGCTGGCCTCCCAGGACTGCTCAAAACCAGGTCACACAGATCTACCTGCCTCCAAGGATCCCTGCTCCAATCTGAGACACACAGGCAAGTTAACACCAGAGATAACCATATGGCTAGAGTCAAGCACAAGATCATAAGCTATAGAACACAAGGCAATTTGGCACCATCAGAACCCAGATCTCCTTTCACAGCAAGCCCAGGATATCCTAACACACCTGAAGACCAAAATTCTGACATAATATTCCATCTCATACAGAAGATAGGGGCTTTTAAGGAGGATATAATTAACTCCCTTAAAGAAATTCAGAAAAACACAGGCAAACAGGTAGAAGCCCTTAACAAGGAAACAAATAAATCCCTTAAAGAAATACAGGAAAATACAGTAAAACAAGTTGAAGAAAATGGTCCAAGTCCTAAAATGGAAATAGAATCAATAAAGAAATCACAAATGGAGGCAACCCTGGAGATGGAAAACCTAAGAAAAAGAACAGGGACTACAGATACAAGTATCACCAACAGAATACAAGGGGTGGAAGAGAGAATCTCAGGCATAGAAGATGCCATTGAAGATATTGACACATCTGACAAAGAAAATGGAAAGTATAAAAAGTTCCTAACCCAATAACATCCTGGAAATATGGGACACATAAAAAGACCAAACCTAAGAATAATAGGAGTAGAAAAGGGTGAAGATTCCCAGTTTAAAGGGCCAGAAAACACCTTCAAAAAAATCATAGAAGAAAATTTTCCTAACTTAAAGAAGTTAATGTGAATTAAATTACATGTGACTTCTCAACAGAGAGCCTAAAAGCCAGAAGATTTTGGAAAGCTGTCATGGTGAGTCTAAGAGCACAGATGACAGCACCTGGTACTACTCTCAATGCCCATTGTAAGGAAATGCTAGGGAAGTGAGGTGGGAGTAGCTACATGGGTGGGGTAGCACCCTCATAGAACAGGGGATGGAGGGAGGGGGTTTGTGGAAGGAAAATTGGAAGTGGGATAACATATGAATTGTAAGTAGACAAAATAAACAAGGAAAAAGAAAAGAATCTTTAGTAATTTCTGCCAAATGTCCTCTTTTATCACCCATATTGTGACAGTATCATGAGTGAAAGACTTTAATATTTTTTTTATAAATTAAAAAAAAAAACTTTAACCCTCCACATCAAAGCAGATAATAGAAGAGAAAGTGGGGAAGAACCTCGAGCAAATAGGCACAGGGGAAAATTTCATAAAGAGAACGCCAATAGCTTCTGCTCT
>NC_045030.1:84180647-84185308 GCF_008632895.1 Mastomys coucha | reverse complement strand
GGAAGACCAAAAGGTGGACATTTCATTCCTTCTTAAAAGGGGGAACCAAATACCCACAGAAGGTGTTGTAGAGATTAACTATGGAGCAGGGACTGAAGGAAGGGCAAGCCAGGCTCTGACAGTACCTGACTAACACAGATGTAGAGGCTCACAGCTGTCCTTTGAACTGAGTACAGGGTCCTCAATGAAGGAGTTAGAGAAAGGATCAATGGAGCTGAGGGGTTTGCAGTCCCTTAGGACGAACAACAATATGAACTAACTAGTACCCTCAGAGCTCCCAGGGTCTCAACCACCAACCAAGGACTGCACATGGAGGGGTCTGATTGTTTAGGCAGCATGTGTATAGTAGAGGAGTGCAAATTCAATCATCAATAGGAGGAGAGGACCTCCGCCCTGTGAAGGTTCTATGTCTCAGTGTAGGGGAATGCCAGGGCCAATAAGTGCGAGAGGGTGATGTGGCAGGCATGGGGAAGTGGGAGGCAACAGGGGTTTGTTTTTGTTGTTTTTGTTTGTTTCTTTGTTTTTTGGAGGGGAAACTGGGAAAGGAGAAATTTACATGGAAATAAAGAAAATATCTAATAAAAAAAATATTTAACAAGAAAGCAGGCCCAAGTGAGAATACTTCAATACCACTTAGAAGGGTGAACAAAATAATCGTGGGAACCAGAGGATGAAAGGGACATTGGTGGGAAAAGAGAAAGTGAGGAGAAAGGGGGCAGGATCAGGTATTGGGGGAGAAAGGAGAAAAGGCAAGAGGGCTAGAAGAATGAAAGGAAATATGAAGCTGCCAGGGCTGATGGCACAGATAAAGGTAGAGCTCAGACTTCATCAAAGAAGCTTTTTTTAAAAAAACAAATAAGGACTACTATAGAGATCATAGATACATAACTGATAAAAATGAAGTGAATTTTGACTTGCCCAACATCAACTGATTACAGCATAATCATTATACCCAAGGCTGACATAACTGTGGAGGGAAGAGGGAAGAAAGGTTGTAAGAGCCAGATTATCAGGATATTTGTTTCAGGTAGTATCTTTTAGACATAACAGAAATGCTTGGCCTGTGAAATTTCAATACTTGGTTGCCTAAACAAGACTTACATAATGACAGTAACTGGTTGATATGCCAACATAGTCGGGAAATTTCACAAGATTTAAAAATCTTATTTTTCTCACGCAAGTTATGTTATATACTTTTATGGAACTTGTTGTAGCAGTTTTCACTTTGTAAAATGTCTCTTGGAAACATTTATACATTAAACACTGTATTTTCCTATTATTCATTTATAAGGATTCTTCTTACATTATGGAAAAAGCCTCATATCAGATACTTTGTATGTAATTTTCTATTATGTGGTTTTTCTCTTTATTGCTGGACTATTTTTCAGTATAAAAATCTCAAATTCTTTTAAAATATTTTATTTACTTTTGATTATCATATATTACTTATGTGATTAATAACATTTGATGTGGACATTAATAACATTAATAACATTTCAATGTATTCTTATAGGTTGAATTAATCCATTCCAACTTTTCTTTGCCCAAATATCGCCTCATTCCATTCCTAAACTTTAGAAACCAATGTCCTGCACTCTGGTTGGAGATCTGCTCAGGTTAACTAGGCATCTAGTGTGAGTTTCTGTCTTCCTTAGATTTCTAGAACAGAAGAAGTACCTAGGTGTATTTGGTAAACAGTGAACACTGCAGAATCCCATATCCTTTTGGCCTGGGCTATGGAAAATTCACATTTGGTGCTTCAGGAAGTTCTCAGCAACAATGCCAGCGACCTTGAACTCTTGGTTCTAGGATCTAGGTAAGACAGACTGAAAAGTGAAGTCAGCAAACCTCTAAATCTTACAATATAATGTTGAAATTATCTCTACTGAAGGATTAACATCCTTTGAAAAGTAAGGAAAATTAACACTCTGCCTCCTGCTTCATTTTGAGCAGAGGAATTTGTGGGTAAGCTATAATAAGACAGCATTAGTATAGTAGACACTTATGGTACCTGAGTGTGATACCAAGAGAAAAATCTCTATGAAGTCTACCTACATGAAAACTCACATCTAGAAAACAACCTCTCAGTAAACACATCTGAAAGCAGAAAAGCTGTGGGATTTTGAAATTCTGGGAATAAGTCCTCTCCTTCGGTCACAATCTAAATTGAATACTGCAGAGAAAATAGACTTTGATGCTGGCTCTACTAATAAAATCAGTCCCTTAAAGTTTGCATGGTCTCCCCTTTGTTTCTCATATGTTTAACTTATACAGTGTTGAAGAAGAAAGTCTTTACACTATAGAGGAAATATATAAAATGGAAAGATTAATAATTTCACTAATTCATCTATAGTAAAACCCTCAGGCTTATATACTTTCTTCATTTATTGACATAAAGTGGTGCAATTACTAACACCAGGAAAATCTGGCCAAAAACAATGATTGAGATGTTAGCCTCAGTAGAACAGCTATAATCAATCCAGTTTTTCAAAATTACATCTTTAATTGTAAAATGGACTTTTGTATTATTGCTGGTAAGCAGCAGCCCTTTTATAACAATCGTTTGCATTTGGGTGCCAGGTTACAGTAGAAAGCATCAATTCTGGGAAGTTGAAATTGACTTTACAACTATTGACATAAGTAAAGAATGGGCATCAGAATTAGAGACATAGGTACTCTGAAGTAGAACAGCTTTCTGAATAAAAATACACAATATTCTGTTTGCTATTCGCTGTTTTACAAAGTATCAAAGACATTGGTAGTTATTTTTAATGGGTAATATATAACAAGCTGGCAGACAGGAGCCTAGCATGACTGTCTTCTGAGAGGCTCTATCAGCAGCTGACTGAGACAGATGCAGATACTTACAGTTAACCATTGGACTGAAGTTGGGGACATCTATCGAAGAGGTAGAGGAAGAATTGAAGGGGATGGTAACCATATAGGAAGAATAAAGTCAGGTCAACTAACCTGGATCCCTGGGAGCTCCCAGAGACTAAGCCTGCCTACACCAAAGAACACACACGAGCTGGTCTGAGGCTCCTGGAACACATATAGTAGAAGACTGCTTGTGGGGCAGTGAGCAGTCCTGACAGCCGGAGTCCAGGAGAGCAGCCACCTTGGAACCACGGAGATCCACTGGGCAATGTAAATTTGCTTATAAGGGACGGTAGGCATTCGGTGATTTGCTCCTGAGACCAATGACTCAGATTTCTGTCCAGAACCCTCACAGCTGCTCCTGCAGGAGATGTTTGCTCTATCAGGCAGATACTGCCTCAAACTCCCAGCATTCTAGCTGGACCTTACACACAGTCATCTGACCACAAGCCAGGCATGCCATGCCCCATACAATAAAAGGGGTGGTTTGCCCCCTCTCTCTTACTCTTACCCTTCCTCTCTTGCTCCTCACTCTCTCTTACTTCTCTCCCCTCTCACTCTTACTTCCTCTTGCTCTCTCTCTCCACTCTGCTCTTTGTTCTCTTCTTTGCCTTTCTCCCTCTCCTTCTTTTTTCTCTCTCCTTCTCCTTTCTTTCTCTCTACTTAACCAGCATATCCTTCCTACAATAAAATAACACATTCATATATTGCCTCCCTTTTAATTAAGGTGCCATGCAGCAAACAGGTCAGCCCCTGGGGGCAGAGAGAGACCTGGGCCTCAGCAGCAGTCCCCCTGTCCCTTGGGAGAGAGAGAGAGCCTCAGCCAGGCCAGAGTCACAGCCCAGGCCCCCTCTGTTTTTGGGATGACAACTGCCTTGTCTGGCCTAAGGGGGAGAAGATGTGCCTAATCCTGTAGAGATTTGATGCCCCAGGGAGAGGGGATACATGGAGACCGGAGACCTGCACCCTATCAGAGGCAAAGGGGAGCAGGGAGTGGCTAAAGAACTCTGCTAGCAGGGACCTAGATGGGGACAATTTTTGGGATGTACACAAGTAAAATAATCAATTCATATAAAAATAGGAGGGAAAATAACAACATGACATAATTTTTACCTGGTAGATTTTGAAATGATTCTCCATGTATAATCATTTATGAAAAATATTTTCTGATAAACAAACCTATGTTATTATAAGGAAAGAATAAACAATAATAAAGCAGTGTCAGGCTGATTTTAGGAAATGTAAGGACAACCCGTGGATGATCCAGATGAGTAGAAAATGCCATAGAAAAAAACAAGAGGAACATCTTCTGGGTATATGCCCAGTAGTGGTATAGCTGGGACCTCAATGGAGCAGAGACTGAAGGAAGGACAATCCATAGACTGCTCCACCTGGGAATCCTTGCCATATTCAATCATCAAATCCAGACACTACTTTGGATATCACCAAGTGCTGACTGACCGGAGCCTGATATAGCTGTCTCCTGAGAGGCTCTGACAGTACACGTCTAATACAGTAGTAGAGGCTCACAGTGATTCATTGGATTGAGTACAGGGTCCCCAATGAAGGAGCAAGAGAAAGGACCCAAGGAGCTGAAGAGTTTGCAGCCCCTTAGCATGAACAACAATATGAACTAACTAGTACCCTCAGGGCTCCCAGGAACTAAAACTCCAACCAAACAGTATACATGGTGGGACTCATGGCTCCACCAGCATGTGTATAGCAGAGGATGGCCAAGTTGGTTATCAATGGGAGGAGAGGCCCTTGGCCCTGTGAAGGTTCTA
>NC_045030.1:84177674-84180579 GCF_008632895.1 Mastomys coucha | reverse complement strand
TTCTTTTGGAGGGGAATCTGGGACAGGAGATATTGTAAATAAAGAAAACATCTAATTAGAAAAAGAAAGAAACAAGAGGATAAGGAGATAGAGATATGTGCAGTTATTGCTGGTGGAACTAAAAACTGATTCAATCAATAAATAAGTCAATTTGAAGGTACCTCAAAAAGCAATAGATGTACCAGGTGGTCAAGTCATTGAGTCCTAGCAAAACACTGTCTTAGAATATGGGAAGACATAAATTTGTTCTTTACCAGTTTGAGAAAGCAAGTACTACAGGGGCTGAAGAGATGGCTCACAAGTTATTAGCACTTATTGTTTTTGAAGAATACTTGAGTTCAGTCCTCATTATACATATGTCAGCTTACAACTATCTGTAACTCAACTTTCAGGAGTAGTAATGCCTTGTCCTGGTTTCTGTAAGCACCAAAGCATACATATTTGTAGGCAAAATATGCACGCACATAAAATAAATTTATGAAATCAGCCCACTCAAAAAATGCATGAGGAAACTATTTCCAGAAAGTAAATAACATGGAGCTGTATTTTTTTCAAAGAAGGAAACACAAGAATAATAATCTCCATATATGTCTGCCTGAAAGCTCATTCTTTCTAGAACAGGTTAATTCAGAGTGATTGTTGTTAAGCAGAGGAAGCAGATTTCCAAATTCCAAGCTGGAGTTTTTCTATTGATGACAAACAAAAGGAATATATATATATATATATATATATATATATATATATATATAGAGAGAGAGAGAGAGAGAGAGAGAATGAGAAATCTGCATTACTATGTAGGCAACGACACAGTTTCATACTTCAAGCAAACACTGCAGCACCTGGTGAAGAGTGAACATATTTCATTGAATACCCTGGCATAAACAACTTTCTTAATATCTAAGAAAAAGTATTTTGTGGCATATGCTCTAGATTTTAAAATAAAGACCATGTTGTTCATTATAAATTCAAGTTACAATACCATCAAACAAAAAAAGCATAAATCATTAATGTATCTAAGAATCAGTTGAAAAAATAATACTTATACATGACAATAGTAATTTAGTTATGTTAATAAAAGCCAGTGATATTTTTATGAATGATAAATTATATAATATGACAATATGCTGTTAACAATATATATTTCATAATTAAGTTTTATATGTATATATAAAAAACTAAGTAATGAGGTCTGTATTCAAGAAATAGAGGAATATCAATCTCTTTCTAAAAAAAATAGAGTATGCCTGTGTTTGGATATACTGAACTTCTCTCATAGCCCCATCACCACCATATATGCACTTGACCATTTTATTTCAGTGACTAGCACAAGCTATTTGGAAAAATGCTACATCTGGTCACTACATAACATACATATATATACAAATATATGTATATATTAATATATATTAATTAAAATTTGAAATTCTGCTGTCTATTTTATATCAGTGACTATAAAGATTCCTGGAATTTATACAACTTATTTTCTGCAATTCACAAATCATGCCATTTATTCAACAAATTTGAAAGACAGGAACATAACCCCAGTTTGAATATTTAGTTTACAAAGATATTATTATTTATCTTCCTACTGGGTACTCTATCTATCTATCTATCTATCTATCTATCTATCTATCTATCTATCTATCTATCTTTGTTGTCTGTATGTACATCTGCATCCAAGAAGAGGCCATCAGATCCCTTTATGAATAAAGCAGCAATGAACACGGTTTAGCAAGTGTCCTTGTGGTAGGATAAACACCCAAGAGGGGTATATCAAGATTTGGTCATGAGCCACTACCATGCAGTTTCTGGAACTTGAACTCAGTATTTCTGGAAGAAACAATCACTGCTCTTAACCAGTGAGCTGAGCTATCTCACTATCCCTGTCACTGGGAATCTTAATTCACTAAGGCTGAAAAAAATGAGAACGTTTATTTAACATTCCAAATTAACCTGTACGATTTCCCTAGTAGGGTTCCATTCAGTTGTAGTCCTAGCTCTTTAACTGGATAGTATCACAACTAGTTCTTATAAAGCTCCAAGCAAATTAGCTCTGTTTAACTTTACTCCTGTTTTAGATATGAATTCATAGAAGACTTCCTGAATAGAAGTCCCATAAGACAAACACTAAGTTCAAAAATTAATTCATGTGACCTCACGAAACTGAAAAGCTTCTGTAAGGCAAAAGAATATGTCATTTAGACAAAATAGCAGCCTACAATACCAACTTCACATGTAATAGAGGACTAATATCAAAATATATAAATAACTCAAGAAACTAGATATCAAAAACCCAAATAATCTAATTAAATCAAAACAGAATTCTCAATTAAAGAAACTCGAATGGCTATAAAACACTTAAAGAAATGTTCAGTATGAGGGAAATGTAAATATTACATCTTATACCTGTCAGAATGGCTAAGATCAAATGACAGCTCATAATGGAAAGGGTGTGGAACATGTGGAACACTCCCAATTGCTTGTTGGAGTGTTAAGTTGTACAACCACTGTGAAAATCAATATGATGATTCCTTAGAAATTGGGAATTGATCTATTTCTAAATCTTGATATACCACTCTTGGGTGTTTATCCTACCACAAGGACACTCACTAAACTCTGTTCATTGCTGCTTTATTCATAATATCCAGAAATTGGAAACATCCTAGATGTCATTCCACAGAAGAATGAATAAAGAAAATGTGGCACATTTATACAATGCTAAAAAAATGACATCATAAAATTTACATGCAAATGGATGTAACTAGAAAAAAATATCTTGAATATGTAACCCAGATACAGAAAGATATATACCCTGCACAGTATTGGTGACCAAGAACCAAAGACTTAGTGTTATCTCAGAGACTTAGTGTAAAGCTAAATAGTACTAGTTGTTTTTTAAGTAACA
>NC_045030.1:84175724-84177664 GCF_008632895.1 Mastomys coucha | reverse complement strand
AGGCGTGTGCCACCACCGCCCGGCAATAAAATTATTCTTAATAATATACATAGATCAGCATTTTATTCAGCCATCATCCTTCTGCAGCAGATGGGAACAAATAGAGACCCACATCTGGATATTATGAAGAGTGTGAATCTTTGGAACATACTGATATGAATAGGAAGTGTCCAACAAATCCTTCTCCTCAGAGCTCAGAGAACTCCACAAAAGAGAAGAAGAAAAGAGTGTAAGAGTCAGAGGGGATGAAGAACTGAGGCCTATAAATCAGCTTAGCAATACGCATGTAAATTCACACGGATTGAAGTAGCAGCAAGCACTGAGCCTACACAGGACTGAACCAGATTCTCTGCATGTGTATTATAGGTTTCAGCTTAGTATTTCTATGGAACTCCTGAGTGTCTGAGTAGTTCTCTGATTTTTGTACCTACTTTTTAGGCTATTTTCTTTCAGCTGTGTTGCCTTGCCCAGCCTTGATGTGGTGGTTTTGGTTTTATCTCATTATATTTTATTTTGTCATGTTCAGTTGTTATTTCCTGGAAACCTCTTCTAATAAGAGACAGAAAGGGAGTCGATCTGGAGGGAAGAAGAGGTGGAGAGGGACTTCAGGAAATAGAGGGAGGGAAAGCTATAACCAGGATATATTAAATGGGAAGAAAATATACTTTAAATAAACAAAAAAACATATTTTAAAAACCGTAATTCCTATTTTGTATGGATTAGTGTATTTTTTTTTTTAGAAGTTAATGATTTTACCAGGAAAATTCTAATTTTTCATCTCTGTCTTCACTTTTTCCAAATTTGAAAAGTCCAAGAATGCAATTTTCTTACATTTCTCAAGCTAAAATTTCTTTAAACTGTTGAGGTCAGACAACAGCTATATGTCTTGCATGTAATCTGCAGGAAAAACCTAATCATATGGCAATGTTAAACTCTGAAAGATATTTATTGTACTGTGACATTTGTTTCAATCTTGTTGTTTCGACAGATGTGTAGAAAACTTTAAAACAAAAAAGCAACATTTTCTAAAATTCCAAACAGTTTAGGATGGGAAATATAGATTAGTACAATCTAACATCAATGAAGTTTTCAAATTTCATCTGCTACTTCAAGTCCTACACCAGACTTGTGCCTAGTCTATCATCATACTCTGCCTTTTGCTACTGCATTTATGATCTTTGTTATATAGCTTTTAAAAAATGTTAAGTTCTAACTCAAATTTGACCTCTGAACCTTTATGTGGTAATTTTTCTCACATATCTGGACAGCAACAAACTACCAATTCCATAACTACATTGTTAATAATTAGCTAAATGAAGAAAAGTGAAAAGTAAAGAAATCTCTAAAAATATGAGTATAAAAATATGAGCATATATATCTTCCACAAGAACTCATGCTTACTCACAAGATTCAACATCTACTAAATATCAATTCTGGCATTTTAATGTATTTTATCCACATTATATATCTCTTCTTAATTTTCTGGTCATCTCACATTATTAAAACTAAAGGAGAATTTAAGGCTTCAAAACTGCCATAATAAGATCCATAAAGCAGATCAGAATTTGTTTTAGTTATTTAACTACTAGAAATGCTTTGTTACTCCAGTGACTTGCTCATTTTCCTAGGAAAGCTGAAGACTAGTTTTATAGTAATAAGATTGATAGAACTTGTAAAGTCTACAGAATATAATTGAAAGCTTTCTGACATAGTGTTTTTCAATTGTTTCTCATCAGACAACAATATTTTCTTTAATCCATAGTGTGATACATTTTGGCCAGATTTCAATTATTTTTTTTTTAACTACAAAGTGTGTTTGTTTGTTTATTTCTAGGGCTGGGCATTTTATCCAGGGCATTGAGCATATGAGGCTTGCTCTACTATTCAACTACATCCCTAGCAATAGCAGATTAAATAGTCTTTCTATAATCTGAACAGAA
>NC_045030.1:84156392-84175575 GCF_008632895.1 Mastomys coucha | reverse complement strand
CCTGTACTCAGTTCAATGGATGACTGTGAGCCTCTACATCTGTATTAGTCAGGTACTGTCAGAGCCTCACAGGAGATAGCTGTATTTAGGCTGGCTTGCCCTTCCTTTAGTCTCTGCTCCATAGTTAATCACTGCAAGTCCTTCAGTGGGTATTTGGTTCCCCCTTTTAAGAAGGATACTGAGCATCAATTTTATTCAATGTTCCGGACTCCCTTATTTGCTGCTTAAAACTAACTTATTTAGTTGAATTTTTTTTCTTAGAAGAATCATGTCAATAAGAAGTAGAATATTGTTTTTTGCTTGTTTGTTTCCCACTGGGAGATAAAACTCAGCAAACATTTTGCATAGCAGGGATAAAAGCAATCAAATGTTGTCAAGCTAGAACAATACACATGAGAATTTAATTTGATGTCCCATGAGGGACATGTATTCTCTGTGCTCAACCATTTAGCATCAATCAAGGCAAATTACCAAATTACTTGAAAAGCCAGGCTAGATAAAAGATATTTTCTTTTTCTTGTTAGGTGTATACGAGGATAAGAGAATAACTAATCACAATATATTTTATAATAAATGTCATTTAATAAACCCTGAATGTAACATACCAAGTCCTCTCAAAGGGAAGTTTTACAGGTTTTGAAAAACTAATTTGAATCATATTTTTCACGTTTAGTACCTGCATTCATTAAAATTAGTTTTAATGAATTCAGCTCAGTTTTAGCATTTAGTATTAAATAATTGAAGATAACATTCCATATCTAATAATCTTTCCTTCTCTATCAACCCTTTACCACCCATTATAAGCTAAATTCAGATGAAATTATTAATTCACCTAGAAAAAAAAACAGACTTCAAATGTTTATTTGATTTTAGTTTGGAAAAATCTGAAAAATGTTCATCTCTTTTGCAAGCTTTTTTCAACTCTCCTTTTTAGTAAATTTCCATAAAGCCATTCTTCATGAATCACTAGGCTATAACCAACATATGAGATGTGCTGAAACAAAGACAAATAAAGAAGCATCAATAATACATTAGTTTGATTGCAGTAGTGACATTAGGCCAATATGGAGGAAACTCTTCTGTGCTATTAACCTCGGTATCATAGCACAAGACTCCACTGATAAACACTATAAAGTAGTCCATTTCCAACCACCCACACAATGTAGTTTCATTTACCTTTACAAACACATTAAAATAAAAAAAAAACTTTAAATTATTTTCCTGTCAATTCTTTGTCCTATGTACTTTTGCCAAAAGCACCAGGAATATAATGTGCTACAAGGATCATGAAACAGTTTTTTTTACATGAATTTCATAAAATATTCTGGAACCTCATAAGAGATTTATTAAAGTTATGGCAGACTTAGAATTTCAAAGCAATATGGCGAGAAAAATAGTGGTTGGAAGATTGATTTCAAAATTTAAAGACAGGCTGCAGGAAAATATGAGTTGGAGATAGATATTTAAAAGATATTACTTTGAATGAATTGTAATTAATGCACAACAGTCTTCATGCTGGTCTTTACTCTGTTTTTCTACACTGCTTAGAAGTTTTACAAGCATATTATTTAACATTTTGAACATAATAATAACCACTAAGAATTTAAATCACGTTGGGCAGTGGCACATGCCTTTAATCTCAGCACTTGGGAGGCAGAGGCAGGCAGATTTCTGAGTTCGAGGCCAGTCTGGTCTACAGAGTGAGTTCCAGGACAGACAGAGCTATACAGAGAAACCCTGTCTCAAACAAAAACCGAAACCAAAACCAAAACCAAAACCAAAACTAACAATAAAACAAAAAACAAACAAACAAAAAAACAAACAAAAGAATAGAAATCTCTTCATTAAGTTCCATATGAACTCATCCTTTACTGTGCTGAAATTACATGATATAACCCCACATCCAAATCAGATACGTCTTTGTTTTCAAACAACATTTCCAAGTGGCATAGCCTTAAAAGCCCTTGATGCATAATCCTGGGGTCTGGATTTCAGATCTCCACACTAACATAACATCACAGCCATTGTGCAAACACCTGTAACTCCAGTTCCAAGAGAGCTAACACCATCTTCTGGCCTATGTGCACACACTGGCATGTAAATAAATGCATATGGATTCACATAGACACTCAGACAGACAGACATTAATACAAATACACACAATACACATACAAGTCATAGATAAATCCATAGAATAAAACTTTTTATAAACCCACAATTCTTTCATGTTTAATCATCAAACCATGAATTCTATTTCATAAGTGGCATAATGTATAGACTTTTAAATTTGAACAGTATTTTCTTTTTTTTTTTGGCTTTTTTGGTTTTTGAGACAGGGTTTCTCTGTGTAGCCCTTGCCTCACTCTGTAGACTGAACATTATTTTCATTTGCCAGTTTAACATATCAGGAATTTCAATGATCACTGATAAGATGAGGAATAAAAAGAAAAAATATGCAAGTGCAGATAACTTATGGTGAAATAACTGGATTTCATTCTTCCTTCCTTTTGTACAAAATACTAAAAATCAAATGTCTTATTTTATGAGCCATGGTTTCCAAAGACCTTATCTTGTTATTTGCAAGTTAACCAAGCACATGTAATTCTACTATAATCCTTGGTATTGGTTTATACTATAATTTATAGCTTCAGTATCTGCCTGGAATATTTTACTTTCTTTCAGCATCTCTAGCCTTCACTAATCTCCCTCATACTCTAGTACAAACTACTTTCATATCTGATGATCTTCTTAACTCATGTTTTTACAGCTTAAATTACTTCAATAAATTTACATCCCTTAGAGGACTCACAAACATGCATGCATCCCCAATCATTTCCTCTGATTCTGCCATGTTGCCTTTTATTTTTATTTCATCTCACTATTAAATTCCAATTGAAATGTTTTCTTATCAGCAAATACTTCTTGGAATGAGCAATAGTGTGTGGGGGGGTTTGTATCTGCAGATGGGGTGGATCCCTAGGTGGGGTGATGTCTGGATGGCCTTACCTCTGTATCTATTCCATTTTCTGTCCCTGTCTTTCCTTTGGATGGGAACATTTCAGTGCTTAAAATTTTGAGAGGCATGGATAGCCCCATCCCTCAACTGGGGCCTGTGCCTATCTACTGTAGGTGGTCTCTATAGCTTGTATCTCCTCTTTGTTGGGTATTTCAGCTAAAGTCATGCCCATTATCCCTGCAAAACTCTTGCTTCCCTGGAGTTTGGGACTTTCTAGTAGTTACCCCAATTCCCCATGCCCCTCTGCTACAAGTTTCTATTCAATTTCCTAATCCCTTATACTTCTCTCCTGTCTGTTCTAATACCTTTTCTTGCCCCACCCTATTTTTTCCTCACCCTCCTAAGCCTGATAGGGCTGTTGCCTGAGAGGTACTACCAGTATCTGACCAATATAGATGGAATACAGCCTACCGTTGGACTGAGCACAGGGACCCCAGTGGAATAGCTTAGGGGAAGGACTGAAAGAGCTGAAGGGAATTGCAACCTCATACAAAGAACAATATCAACTGAATGGACCACCCAGAGATTAAACCACCAACCAAAGAGTATGCATGGGGGAAGCCAGGACTCCAGATACTTATGTAGCAGAGGGTAGCCTTATCTGACATCAGTGGGAGGAGAGGGAGGCTTGATGCCTCAGAGTAGGGGGATGCTAGAGTGGTGAGGCAGAATTGGGTGAGTGGGTGGAGGAGCATCCTCATAGAGTCAAATGGGACAGGTGATGGGGGATGGGATGGGGTGTTGGAGGAATGGTAACCAGGAAGGAAGATATCATTTGAAATGTAAATGAATAAAATGATTAATTAAAAAAGAAAGAAATGTTTTTTATGGCATCCTTTCCTTCCTAAGAACACATAAAATAGTTCATTATCCTAAATTTTCTTCAGTTTAAATAAAATAATATTTATTTTATGCTCTTATAAAATCATGTTTCCTTTCTTTTCTAGGTGTTATTTGGATGACATGCATAGATTCAACAAGAAAATTGTGTAATGGCTTTCATTTCATAGAGTAGAAGTCTTTCAACTTTCCCAGTGTCATTTTGGCTGATAATCCTTTACCTTAAGTTGGCCATCCTGTGTAGTGCACAGCAATTAGCAATGTCCTTTTTCTCTAAATGCTAGATTCTCATACCACAAGCAACCTCCATTACAGGCTGTGACAACCACAATTCTCTGTAAAAAGTAAGATTTCTTGGGCTAAACCATAAGTCTCTAAAAAAAAAAAAAAAATGTCCGATGTTCTAACCTGTACGAAGGGCATAACATATTATAAATTCATTTCTTTTTTGGAATTTAATTTCTTAAAATCATCATATGAAATAATGTGTTCCATTTTGAGACTTTTATACACATAAAACATTTTACATTTTTTCTTGTTTAGCCTCCCCTGTCCTCCACTGCCTACCTCTACACATCACCCAGGTGGATCTCTTGCTCTCTTTCCAGAAATCCAATTACTTTATACTCTAATAATATCTTCCTTTAAAACAAGATTTTACTTCAGTGTGTGCGTGTGTGTGTGTGTGTGTGTGTGTGAGTGTGTACTAGGAGTAAAGGTCATTAGATAGCTTACAGTAGACAATTCTCTCATATCACTGTGTGGGTCCTACAGATTGCACTCAGGTGATTATGTTTAGTTGCAAGATCCTCAACTCACTGAACCATCTTATTGCCCTTATTATATAATTAGTAAACAGGTATTATAAAGCAGTCTGAAGAGGTAACATTTCCAAATATGGGAGCTATTGAAAAGTAGATCTAGAGATTTAGTTTTAAAATATTACATCTGGTTAGTAAAATACACATTGTTTCATGCACACAAACAAAGAGTTAATGTGATCTACACCTAGGAGTGACTGTGGATCCACAGCTCTCTCTGCCCCTTCCCCCAAGCAAAGAGCTTCCCTCCAGGGAGTGCTCTAACCCAGGGACCCTGGTGAAATCACTATTTTCTCTCAGGTGACTTTCTAAGGCAGGACCAGTCAGAAGGCACAGGCCTCACAAGTGGCAGGGCAGCAGGGACAGGATCCTTTCTACCTCAGACTACACCTAGGAGAGACAACAGATCCACAGCCCTCTCTGTACCTTTCCCAAATTGGAGAACCTGTCTCCAGGGTATGCTCTGATCCCAGGACTCAGGAAGGACAACTGATCCACAGCCATCTGCACACACATTTTACCAGAGGAGAGCTGATCCCCCAGAAGTACTGACATGGGTTTACAGACCCACAGGTGGAACAAGCTCCAGCCAGAGACAACAAGAACATCTAACACCAGAGATCAACAGATGGCAAAAGACAAACACGAGAATCTTACCAACAGAAACCAAGACTACTTGGCTTTATCAGAGCCTAGTACCCCCACCACAGCAAGTCCTGGATATCCCAAAACACTGGAAAAGCAAGATTTGGATTTAAAATCATATCTCACGATGATGATAGAGGAATTAAGAAGGACATGAATAACTCCCTTAAAGGAATACAGGAGAACACAGGTAAAGATGTACAAGCCGTTAAAGAAGAAACACAAAAATCTCTTAAAGAATTACAAGAGAACAAGAGTAAACAAGTAGAAACTCTTAAAGAGGAAACACAAAAATCCCTTAAAGAATTACAGGAAAGCACAACCAAACAGGTGAAGGAATAGAACAAAACCATCCAGGACCTAAAAATTGAAGTAGAAAAAGTTAAGAAATCACAGAGAGACAACTCTGGAGAAATTCTAGGAAAGAAGTCAGGAACCATAGATACAAGCATCACCAACAGAATACAAGATATAGAAGAGAGAATCTCAGGTGCAGAAGATACCATAGAAAACATTGATACAACAGTCAAAGAAAACACAAAATACAAAAAGTTCCTAACCCAAAACATCCAGGAAATCCAGGATACAGTGAGAAGACAAAACCTAAGGATAATAGGTATAGAAGAGAGTGAAGACCTCCAACTTAAAGGACCAGTAAATATCTTCAACAAAATTATAGAAGAACCCCCTCAATCTAAAGAAAGAGATGCCCATGAACATACAAGAAGCCTATAGAACTCCAAATAGACTGGACCAGAAAAGAAATTCCTTCCGACACATAATAGTCAAAATACCAAACGCACAAAACAAAGAAAGAATATTAAAAGCAGTGAGGGAAAACTGTCAAGTAACATAAAGGCAGACCTATAAGAATTATACCAGATTTCTTGCCAGAGACTATGAAAGCCAGACAATCCTGGGTTGATGTCACACAGACCCTACAAGAACATAAATGCCAGCCCAGGCTACTATACCCAGCAAAACTCTCAATTACCATTGATGGAGAAACCAAAGTATTCCATGACAAAACCAAATTTACACAATATATTTCCACAAATCTGGCCTTTCAAGGGAAATAAATGAAAAACTCCAACACTAGGAGGGGAACTACATCCCTGAAAAAGCAAAAAATTAATCTTCCAACAAAACTAAAAGAAGATAGCCTCATGAACAGAATTCCAACTCTAACAACAAAAACAACAGGAAGCAACAACTACTTTTCCTTAATATCTATTAATATCAATGGACTCAATTCCCTAATAGAAAGACGTAGATTATCAGACTGGGTACATAAACAGGACCCAACAATGTGTTGCATACAGGAAACCCTCCTCAGTGACAAAGATAGACAGACACTACCTCAGAATAAAAGGGTGGAAAACAATTTTCCACGCTAATGGTCCAAAGAAAAAAGCTGGAGTAGCCATTCTAATATCGAATAAAATCGACTTTCACTCTAAAGTGATCAAAAAAGATAAGGAGGGACACTTCATACTCATCAAAGGTATGATCTACCAAGAAGAACTCTCAATTCTGAACCTCTATACTCCAAATGCAAGGGCATCAACATTAATAAAAGAAACTTTACTGAAGTTCAAAGGACACATTGTTCCACACACAGTGATACTGCAAGATTTTAACACCCCACTCTCTGCAATGGACAGATCATAGAAACAGAAACTAAAGAAAGACACAGTGAGACTAACAGAAGTTATGAAACAGATGGATTTAACAGATATCTATAGAACTTTTTAATCATAAAACAAAAGGATATACCTTCTTCTCAGCACCTCATGGTACCTTTACCGAAATTGACCATATACTTGGTCACAAATCAGGCCTCAACAGATACAAGAATACTCATATAATTCCTTGCAACCTATCAGATCACCATGGACTAAGATTGCTTTTCAATAACAACATAAACAATAGAATGCCTACATACACGTGGAAGCTTAAGAATATTCTACTCAATGATAACTTTGTCAAGGAAGAAATAAAGAAAGAAATTAAAGACTTACTATAGAGTTTAATGAAAATGAAGCCACAACATACCCAAACTTATGGTACACAATGAAAGTAGTCCTAAGAGGAAAACTAATAGCTTTAAGTGCATCTGAAGAGAAACTGGAGAGAGCATACACCTGCAATTTGACAGCACATCTGAAATCTATAGAGCAAAAAGAAAGAAATTCACCCAAGAGGAGTCGAAGGCAGGAAATAATCAAACTCAGGGCTGAAATCAACCAAATAGAAACAAAAAGAACTATACAAAGAATCAGCCAAACCAGGAGCTGGTTCTTTGAGACATTAAGAAAATAGATAAACCCTTAGCCAAACTAACTAGAGAAATCCATCAAAGTAATTCACTATATCAACAAACTAAAAGAAGAAAACTATATGATCATCTCATTCGATGCTGAGAAAACATTTGACAAAACCCAACATCCCTTCATGACAAAAGACATAGAAAGATCAGGAATTCAAGGTCCATAATTAAACATAATAAAAGCAATATACAGCAAACCAGTAGCCAACACCAAACTAAATGGAGAGAAACTTGAGGCAATCCCACTAAAATCAGTGACTAGACAAGGCTGCCCACTCTATCCCTACCTATTCAATATTGTACTTGAAATCCTAGCCAGAGAAATTAGAAAACAAAAGGAGATCAAAGGGATACAAATTGGAAAGGACGAAGTCAAATTATCACTACTTGCTGATATGATAGTATACTTAAGCAACCCCAAAAATTCTACCAGAGAACACTGAAAACTGATAAACAACTTCAGCAAAGTAGCTGGATATAAAATTAACTCAAGCAAATCAGTGGCCTTCCTATACACAAAGGATAAACAGGTTGAAAAAGAAATTAAGGAAATAGTACCCTTCTCAATAGTCACAAATAATATAAAATAGCTTGATGTGACTCTAACTAAGCAAGTAAAAGATCTGTTTGACAAGAACTTCAAGTCTCTGAAGAAGGAAATTGAAGAATATCTCATAAGATGGAAAGATCTCCGATGTTTGTGGTTTGGCAGGATTAAAATAGTAAAAATGGTCATCTTGCAAAAACCAATCTACAGATTCAATGCAATCCCCATCAAAATTCCAACTCAATTCTTCAAAGACTTAGAAAGAGCAATTTGCAAACTCATCTGGAATAACAAAAAGTCCAGGATAGCCAAAACTATTCTCAACAATAAAGGAACCTCTGGTGAAATCACCATCCCGGACCTTAAGCTGTACTACAGAGCAATTGTGATAAAAAAAAAACTTCATGGTATTGGTACAGTGACAGACAGGTGTATCTATGGAATAGAATTGAAGACCCAGAAATCAACCCACAAACATATAGCCACTTGAACTTTGACAAAAGGAGCTAAAACTATCCAGTGGAAAAAGGACAGCATTTTAATCAAAAGGTGCTGGCTCAACTGGCGGTTAGCATGTAGAAGAATGCAAATCGATCCATTCCTACCTCCTTGTACAAAGCTCAAGTCCAAGTGGATCAGGGACCTCCACATCACCCTACCTGTGGGGCTCAAGGATCATTGTAGAAGAGTGTGTAAAAGAATGTAAGAGCCAGAATGACTGTAAAGAAATAATGGTTTCTTGACACAGAAGGGGAGTTTTACTTATAAACTCTCAACAGTTGTAACAGCATGAAGTAATACTGTGCAAACTCAAACACAAAATTCCAGCATGGAGGTAAGTAGGTAGGAAGGAAGAACCACCTTTATTTGAGCAGCTGTTGACATTTGATACCTGCTGGAAGGAGTAAAAATTTTTTTTAAAGGTATGACTCCTGATAGGTGGAAAACACTCAAGGTAGGTAGGCCATCCATCTAAAAATGATCTAAGGAACACAAATTGGCCTTTATGGGTTAAAAATTATGAAGTTGGTTGGTAGACAGGTGGAAGTGGATCTGATAGGAGTTGAGTCTAAACATTTTTAAAGTATATTAAATGAAATTCTCAAAGAATTAATATAAATATTATTAAAATGTTCTAAAGCACTAATGTGAGATCAAGTGTCAAGTCTACTACTTAAGAACATCTTTACCTTTTAATTTATTCTATCACTATTCAAAAGAAGCCAGTAGGATGGTAACATGCATAGCGAAGTATTATATTTAACTCTGCCACATTTGTTTGCTGAATCTGATTTTCTAATAAGCAAACCTTATTTTCTGCATGACTGGATAAAGAGATTAAGTCTGGAGTACTGAAATTAACACCTGGTCTTGCCAGTGTTTAATGTTTTAAAACATTTAACCACTGAAACCAAAGGCTGATAGTGTACCTCAGAGTAATTAAGGCTTTATAATTTTTACTCTTTTTTTTTTAAATAGAAGCTCTTCTAATGTGTTTAAAATATTCTTATTTAAAAGATTTAAAACAAGAGAGTATGTTATGATCAAAATACCTTCAGTTTTCTGTTTTTAATTTATCACATAGAACCTCATATCCTGGAATTCTGTACTTGTATGTATAATAATGAAATTAATCATGGGTATAATGGTTGTGATTTATTTGATTTTTACCCCCTCAACCTATTCCCCTACACCCTATAAACCTATAAACAAATTATCATTTGTATGCATGCTTTTATTCAGAATATGATTGATTATCCCTTTAAATGAGACAAGACAGTATTTATAAAGTTCTATATAGTATTCTTGAAACAGTACAGGCACCACTTATTTTATATATATATATCGCAACAAAATTATCCAGGTAAGTGGCTATGTGTCAGGCATAGTCATTTTAAAAGGACTCATATTTTTTTCCTTCCTTTCCTTGGTCTTCAGTACCTTAATATTTTTTCTTGAATTCTGTTATTTTACAGTTAAAATATATGGTCTAACTGTAGAAAAATGATTATTGACATAAGTAAGCAGGTGTCCAAATAATCTGGTTAAAACAAACCAAAATGATTGTCAAACTCACATTTTTAGTATGATCTAAAATTACAATGGATATGTTGATGAGGAAATATATACACTGTTCTACTACAATTATATTTTTATCAGAAAGATGGAATTAAATCTTAATGCTAAAATAAAATTTTAACGTAAACCAAAAGAAAAAGATACATATTCAAATTGACCAGTAAAATCTCTTACACATATATATTGTTGGGTGTCAACAATGTTCAGGTAAGACTTTAAGAGTCCAAGATGTCATTATACCCAGATAATTACTTTTCTACAGTATCATCATAGGCACAAATGACAATTTATTCAGTGAAATACCAGAATAATAATTCAATTGGCAGACTCTAAGGATGTATGTTGACTTACTTCAGAAATATGTTGAAATTCAGTGTTCTGATAAAATAGCAGATTCACATCTCTTGCCTCAAGCTTCCTCCAGGATGTATGTTTATAATAGAGAGGAGGGAAATGGACCCATAACAATGTATTAATTTTATCCCTGAGACGGCGGTAGTGGCACATGCCTTTAATCCCAGCACTTGGGAGGCAGAGGCAGGCAGATTTCTGAGGCCAGCCTGGTCTACAGAGTGAGTTCCAGGACAGCCATGGCTACATGAGAAAACCCTGTCTTGCAAAACCAAAAAAAAAAAAAAAAAAAAATTATCCCCAGACTTGTAGTAAAATTAAATGCATGGGTTACCAAACTCTAGTCTCAGAAATGATATACATTGTTTTTTTTAACTTCCAATGTAAATTTGGATGAGAAACTTACACATAGGTATAAGTTATTTGCCAATATAAGAATTTAATATTAGATTTATGATTTCAACATTTGGATATATAAAATATGGATTTTCACTAGGTATGTGGTTATACATATCCTATGAATGTACAGGGAAAATTAAAAACTTGAAATTTTTTCTAAACTTTCAATCTCTGCTCCATATATATTTTATTGTATCTGTCTGGTATTTAGTGTTCATTTTCTACCAATGTGCTCTCTTCCTCCCTCCCTCCCTCCCCCCTGTCTCATCCCTCTCCCTTTCTCCGCTTTCCCTTCTTCCTTGTGTGAGTGAGTGAGTGAATAGCTGAGTAATGTGTGTGTGTGTGTGTGTTTGTGAGACTGATTAAAAAACGAGTAATAACATGAAACAAATCAAGACTAGTAAGTTCAAGTGGTGAATATGATCACAATATGTACCATATATGTATGGAATGATAAAAAGAACTTCCAAACATGATGCTATAAACCATTAGTTCAAGAAATCAGGAAGCAGAAGGAGGGAATATAACATATTAAATACCAACATGGGCTTCAAGTAGAACCCTTGTTTCAAGACACAAAATATTATAAGAGAACAAAATATTCAAAAAAAAATAAAGATGAATGAAAGTAAAATAATAATACAAATTGCAAATCACATGGACAGGATTAAACAGCATATTTTGTACAGAAAAAGTAAAATTGAGGCTTAAGAATTTATGGGTTCATGTCAAGCTATATTAGTACTTTTTATATTTTTTTGAAATCAATATTTAAATTTCTCCTTTCCCTTTTTTCCCCTCAATCTTCCCTGTACACTCTCAATGCTCTCCTTCAAGTTAAAAGCTTCTTTTATCTCTAATAGTTGCTGCTGGAATACATGTAATTGTATATATAAACACTGCTAAATACAAACAGTTTAAACATATAATTTTACTTGTATGGATGTTTTCCTGGGTGAATATTTGGCCTGATAAATGCAATTGGTGTGTTTTTCCATGTTAAAGACCACCTCTCCCCATTCCAGCTGCCTACAGCTCATTGCATAGGTTTGGAGCCTCATGAGATTTTCTCCATTCGGATTGGTATGTTCATTGCTGTTATATTCATTCAGCTCATATTTCAGTTGTCATGTTGATAAGAATTTATGGGTATAGCTTTTTATATTACTTGACGATACTCTCTCATAGCATACTCCCTGTTCTTCTGGCATGTATAGTCTTTTTTACCCTTCTTCCACCACATTCTCTGAGCCTTGAGTGCAGGAATGTTTTGTAGATGTATCCATTGAGGCTGGGCTCAACAACTCTGCATTTTTGTTTGTTGTGGTATTCTGTTATGGAAAAGTTTTCTTGATGAGGAATAGAGATTACATTTATCTGTGCATATATCAAAAAGGCTTGTAGATAGTTTTTAGGGATCATGCTGGTTTAGTAAGTTATTAGGTGTCTCTTCTTCTACAATAACCAGTTTCACTACTTTTGAGTAGTTAGCTAGCTTTCTATATCAGACAAGGTATCTCTCTTGTTTAGGAAGTCCTAAGGCTAATTAGAGAGCTGTTGGTTATAGCCTTCTGTTATCATAAAAGTCCTCCAGGAGTGGGCATTCAGGTCAGTTCCAGCTAAGGAGTCTCTAGGCCCTGCTCTTAAAGTTCAAGCTTCTTCAACCGTATAAACTTACTTTCCAGTTCTAGTGGGTAACAAAGGATAATAGCTACATGCTGTATGTTTTCAGTGACTCTTAGACAGTCTTGGCCTACAACTTAAAAGAGACCTCTTATTCTTAGTTTTAGGGTTTTTGTTAGTTGGTCTTTGTCTCTTAGAAGGAGTATCATGAGCCCAAATGAGAAAAGTCCATTACAACTATATATGTATTTTATGCACTGAATTAAATCCATTTTAATTTTTAAGTAAATAGTTAATAGGATGATTCCTTGTGATATTTTTAGATATTGTCATTGTTATATTAGCAAAGACAAGGAAAATGTTTCAAGGCATAACAATATAAGAGTATCCTTTCACTATCTGTGGGGGTTATATTCATATTTTTTTCTAAAGATCATATGACCTGTCAGTGTCTGCTCCAGCTAACTATTATATACCCTCTCACATGTCTACTTCAACAAAACATCTTTTCATGTGTCTGGTTCAGCAAAGTATCCTCTCACAAGACAGATTCCAGAAAAACATCATATGACACAACTGAGTCTCCAAAGAAACCAGAAATTTCCACTGCATGCCTTCTCATCCAATTTTTCCTATCAGATAACTTATATCCTGGTATTTCTCTTTACCCATTTCTCCTGTTCTTCTGTATCTATGGCCCTTCTACTCTAAAGGGATCCTCTTGTTTACATTTCTTTGACCAGATTACTTGTATCCCACTATTGCCCTCTGTACATTTCCTAAATTTCCATATAGTGGCAATATTGTGCAATTTTACTTTACTGGTTTCTGTAGTTTCTCCAGGATATGTACTCACATCTGAAGAACTGGAGCTAGGAGATTCTGATAATAAAAAAATATTATCTTTTCTAATTCCATCAATTAACCTGTAAAGTTCATTATTTCATTTTTTCTTTACAGCTGAATAGTACTCCGTTGTGAAGGTTATTATTCTTTGTCAACTTGAATGACATGTAGAATTAACTGAAACCCAAATAATTGGGCACACCTCTGCAAAGTTTTTTTCATTAAATCATTTGAAGTGGAAAACCCAATTATAATACAAATCTCTGAGGTAGGAAAGTACACCTTCTAATATGGGTCACTCCTCCTGCTGGAAGTCTATATAAAGAACATGGAGCTGGGTGGTGGTAGTGTATGCCTTTAATCTCAGCACTTGGGAGGCAGAGGCAGGTGGATTTTTGAGTTTGAGGCCAGCCTCGTCTATAGAGTGAGTTCCAGGACAGCCAGGGCTACACAGAGGAACTCTGTCTTGAAAAACCAGAAAAAAAAAAGAACTTGGAAGAAGGAAACATTTTCTCTTTGCCCACTTGCTCTTATTCTCACTAGGAAGACTATTCCTTTACTTGTTTGGGATTATGGAGCATACCGAAGACCAGCTAAGTCATCCAGCCTTGTTAATTTAACAATTGCTGGATTCTTGGACCTTGAGTTTGTTGGCAGTCAGTGCTAGAGTTATTGGACCACCGGCTCTAAGCCATTCTAATAAAAATTACCAAATAAATATATATAATATGTTGAATATACATGACATATATGAATATATATCTATATATTCCTTCATTATGTAAGTTTGGATCCTCTAGAAAATCCTGACTGATATATGCATAGTGTATATATATACCCCATTTTCATTATCCATTGTAGAGCATTTAGATTGTTTTCACATTCTAGTTGTGAATAGAGCATCAATAAACATGGCTGAGCAAGTATGTGTGGATTATGATACTGAATCCTTTTGGTATAAGCAAAAAATAAAATAGTTCTTTTATGCAGTATATTTATTTTTAGCTTCGGAGGATATTCCATGCTGATTTCTATAGTGGCTTCACCAGTTTTCACCCATAGTGAATGAGGGTTCTCTTTTCTTTAAGTCCCCCAGCTCTTGTTGGCTGATTTGTTGATCTTTACCATTCTGATTGAGGTAAGATGTAAACTGAGTTGTTGTGATTTGAACTACCTATATTGTTTTAACTTGTTTTGACTAATTTTTATACCCATGTATATATCTATGTGAGTGTATGCCACACATATAAGTGGATGGCTGCAGCAATCATAAGAGGGTGTTGTATACCATGGACCAGGATTGTAATGTTAGTGATTGGAATCAAACTCATGTTTTTGCAAGAACAAAAATTTAAACAACCCAGCCACTTCTTTAAACCCAGAATCATTAGTTTTTCATTCAGTTTATAACAAAAGAATTAAATATATTAGAATCTAAAAAGAAACTATGTATAACTGAAGTATTCATTTCAAAAAAACTAGAAAGTATATTAATAATTACATAATCTAGGAAAGGGAATTTAGTCAGGACAATTTGAGGTTGCAGAACACGTTCTCATATAGGTAGAGTAAGCACAATGTGAAGATGCAAGAAATAAAATGACATATTTTGGTGACAATTAGGAAAGCCAAATTAGCCCATTTATAGAAGTATAGTATTAAGGGTTGGTTGAAGATTAATCAGTCAGAGTATGGAGAATAAGAATCTACTTGGTAAAATAAGCTAGGGAGATAGATCAGCTGATAAAAGCATTTGCTGCACAATCATTAGGTTCTTTATCCAAATCCCTGGGATGTACATTTTCTCTCTTTCTGTGAAAATTTTCATAGAGATTTTATTAGAATTGTATTGAAATCATAAATTGCTTATGTTACAATTATAATTCTTGTAACATTAATTCTCAAGCATAGGAGGCATTTTTTCACTTTTTATGGTCTTTCTCAATTTATTTCTTCAGAGGTTTATATTTTTATTAAAGAGGTCATAAACCTCCTATGTTAGGCTTTGGATATTTTTGTTTGTTTCATATTATAAAGTATATAATATAATTGTACCATTTACCCTTTCCTTTTCCTTACCCTGAACTTTCCTACATATTAACCCTTGTTCTTTTTCAAGTTCATTGCCTCTTTTTTTATTAAATAGTGTGACATACTAAAACTTCTCAGTCTATATAGTTTTACTATGTATGTTTTCAGGGCTGATCAGGGCTACTGGATAACCAAGATGGGTAATTTTCCCCACCCTCTTCATTCCTTCTTGCATGTAGTACTTTGTGGATGGTTGAGGTCTTGCAATCCTTTCCGTACCCACGTTGGCTTCTCTACTGTTGTCTGTGTTCAGCTCACATTTAGGCAGTTTTATTGATGAGACGTGATGGCCATAGCTTCCGAATATACTAGGAGATACAATTTTACAATGAACTCCCTGAATCTTTGTCTCTTTAATTATTTCCCCATCTGAAATGTTCCCTGATCCTTAGGTGTAGAGTTGATTTGTAAACATATCCATTGAGACTAGGCTCCACAACTAAGCATTTTGATTGGTTGTAGTTTTCTCTAATGGTTTCTGTTTGTCGAATTAGGAAATTTTCTTGATGAGAAGTAAAGACTTCACTTATCTGTGGGTTTGATAACAAATAATTAGGATCATGTTAGGGATTAGACTGACTTATTAAGGTGGTTGTTGTATGTTCTTTTTAGCCATAACTTCATTAGCTCTAGATAATTGGCTATGTTTCTTGTCCTAGGCATGATTTCATTCTTCTTGAGTGGACCTTAAGTCAAATTAAAAACCTGTTGATTACTACCAAGGTATATGAACTACTACAACACTCCTAGAATTATCCTGCCAAGCTGGTTGTTTTTGTAATTCATGGGCAACAAAGTTGAATTGGACAGTTGACTTCTTCCCTCCTTTGGAAACATGCATGACATCTTTTGGTGCCAAGAATGCTAGTCTTGTTAGGAAAGAGACATTCAAACCAAGTTTAGCTTAGGAGCCTCTGGGTCCCTTATGTGAAGTGTGTCATGTCTTCAGCAATAGGGGCTTTATTTTTACCCCTAGAGGCAACCAGGGGAAATAGTAATAACATTTAATGTTTTGGAAGTCTCTTGGACAACACTTACCAACACTACAAAAGATTGTTTCTCATGCCTGGTATTGAGGTTAGATGAGTTTTGGCTCTTGGAGAAATATATCCAGCCAAGGTGAGAAATTATCATTTAAACATTTAAACTATATGTGTATTTCCATACACAGACTTATGAGTATTATACATTATTTTAAATACTAAGTAGGATAATTAATTATGACATTTCAGGTATTCATACTGTTATTTTACCCTACTTGCCCTTTTTTTCATTATCTCTCACTTTACAAATTAGAGACACTCTTTCTTCATTTCTCCCATCATATTTTGTATATACTGATATGCCTCTATTTTTGCCTACCATATCTCTACCCTAGCAATGTCTCCATTTTACATTCTTGATTTCTATATTTACTCAAGAATATATACCCTGATGTACAGATTTGGAGATAGGAGCTTCCTTTGAGAAAGAACATGTGACATCTGTCTTTCTGGGTCTTGGTTCCCCTCACACATTTTAATCTTTACTTCGTCTCTCCCCTCCTCTCTCTCTCCCCTTTTTCCATTTTTATTTTTTTTTTTAAGGAATATGTGGCATCTGTCTTTCTGGGTCTTGGTTTCCTTACACATTTTAATCTTTACTTTGTCCCTCCCCTGCTCTCTCTCTTTCCCCTTTTTCAGTTTTTAATTTTTTTAAATAAAGGGTTTTCCCTGTGTGGTCCTGGCTATTCTCATGGAACTTGCTATGTAAACCAAGTTGTCCTCAAACTCAGAGATCTGTTTACATCTACCTCCCAAGTGATAGGATTAAAGGCCTCAACCACCACACTTGGCTTGGTTTGTTCTAGTTTCATTCACTTACTCCAAACATTTGTGATTTTATTTTTCTTTACAGCCGAAGAATATTTCATAGTGTAAATATACCATATTTTCATTATCAATTCATTCATTGAAGTTATTTAGTTTGTTTTCCTTTCCTAATTATTGTGAACTGAGCAGCAATAAACAAAGGTGAGCAAATACCTGTAGAGCAGGATTTTGAATTTTTGGGGTATATGCCAAAAAGTGATATAGCTGTGTCATGTAACAGCTTTATTTTTTGCTTTCTGAGAATTCTTCACGCAGATTTCTACAGTGTATGCATCAGCCTGCAGTCCTACTAATCTTTAATTACAGTTACTTTCCTGCCTCACAACCCCCAGCATTTGTTGCTTGTGGTTTTGTTATCTTTTCCATTCTGACTGGGGCAAGATAAAATCTTGATATTGTTTAATGGTTAGGGGCTATGAACATATTTTGAGACACAGCTTAGCCATTATTTCTCATGTGAGAATTCTGTTTGGGTCACAGTTCATTTCCTAATAGGATAATTTTGTTGTTGTTTTGTTTTGTTTTGTTTTCTGTGTCAGATGCATGTCTGCCAAAGATTCTTTCCTGTTCTATGGGAATTCTCTTTATTTGGTTAATTGTTTCTTTACCTGTACAAAAGCATTTTAGTTTTATAATGTCCCACTTGTAAACTGTTGCCTGTCATTCTTTGTCAATTCAATTCCTATGCAGAAAGTCCTCTCCTACATATGCGTATGTAGGGTAATGCCTATGTTTTCTTCTTGCAGATAAAATTTTTCAGGTTTCACACTTATGTCTTTGACCTCTTTGGAATTAATTTTTCTTGCAAAATGATAGATGCAGGATTAATTTCATTCTTTTGCATGAGAACATCCAGTTTCCTCAGCATCATGCATAGAAGATGCTTTGTGATGCAGCATTATATTTTTGAAGGTTTTGTCAAATATTAAATGGCAGAGGTTACACATAAAAATATTTGGATCTTCAGTTTTGTGTGTCATTGGTCTATAGGTGTTTTTGTGACAGTACCCTTTTATGATTTGATTATTCATGGCTCTATAATAAGATCTGGTATTGTAATCCCCATATCATTGTTATTTTTTTTATTCAGGGGTGTTTTAGCTACATGAGGTATTTTGTCATTCTGTATGAATTGTGTGATAGCTCTTAATATTTCTTTAAAGAATGAGGTAGGGCTTTTGAATTGTAATATATTGAATTTGTATACAAATTTTTCAAAATGGTCATTTTCATAACAGCAACCCTACCAATTCATAAGCTTTGGTGAGCCTTCCATTTTTCTAGTAACTTTCCTGTCCTTTCTTCCAAAATCTAATGTTTCCTAATAAAAGTCACATCCTGATTTGGTATATTCTTAGATATTTTATTTTCTTTGAGGCTACTGTGAATAGGAATATGTCCATGATGATGTCTTTCTTTATATGGTTTTTGTTAATATAGAAAAAAGTAATTGATTTGTGAAGGTTGATTCTATATTTCTGTTAGAACTTTTGGGATGTCTAATCTATAGTATTAAGGTCATCTGCAAATAGGGATATTTCTTCTTCTTTCCCTATTTACATTTATTTAATTTCCTTCTCTTAATTTATTGCTGCAGCTATTACATCTAGTACAATAAATTTAAATTTTCTTTCTTTCTTTTTTTCTCTCTTCTTTCCTTTCTTTCTTTCTTTCTTTCTTTCTTTCTTTTTTCCTTCCTTCCTTCCTTCCTTTCTTTCTTTCTTT
>NC_045030.1:84144426-84156164 GCF_008632895.1 Mastomys coucha | reverse complement strand
GCCCAGCTAAAAGAATATACCCCATGTACAGGCAACAGCTCCAGTTGTTCATGACCCACATGAAGACCAAACTGCACATCTGCTACATATGTGGGGGGAGGCAAAGTCTAGCCCATGTTGCTCTTTGGTTGATAGTTCAGTCTCTGAGAGCCCCAAGGGTCCAAGTTAGTTGACTCTGTTGATCTTCCTGTGAATTTCTTATCCCATTCATGCCTGCAACCCTTCCTCCTATTCTTCCATGTGAGTCCCCAAACTCCATCCATTATTTGGTGGTGGGTGTCTGATTCCCTCTAAGTCAGCTGCTGGTTTAAATCTCTAGGGGACAGCCATGCTAGAATCCTGTCTGCAAACATAACAGAGTATCATTAATAGTGTCAGACACTGGTGTTTGCCAATGGGATGTGTCTCAAGTTAGGCCGCTTGTTGCTTGGGCATTCCCTCAGTCTCTGCTCCATCCCTTGTTACTACGCTTTTATATACAAGGTAAAATTTGGGTCAAAGGTTTTGTGGGTAGGTTGATGTCCCTATTGCGTCCATGGTGTTCCTACCTAGCTATAGGAGGTAGTCTCTTCAGATTCCATATACCCAATGCTGTGAGTCACAGCAAAGGTCACCCCCATTGATTCTTGGTAGCCTCCCTTATCCCAGGCCTCTGTCTTATTCTGGAGATGACTACACCTCCACACCTGTGGCATCCTGCCCCCCTGCTCTGTGGTGGTTCCGGAGTCAACAGAGGTCCGGGATTGACGCTGGGTTGTGAAAACTCTGGCTCCTGAGATCCAACGGACTTTGCAGCTCAGAAGTTCTAAAGAAATGAAACTCAACCTGCTTCTGCTTTGAAGTGCTGCTTTGTATACAGACTGACAGGTCCCACTGTTTACGTTAAAAGCTCGTCAGATCTTCCTTTCAAGATCCTCCTCCGGTCTGGTGTTTATAGATTTTCTCGTGTTTATGTTAGATGGGCGGGTTTTGATTTCCTCTGGGTCTGGTTCCTTAGTGTAACTATAAATACTGAGTGAATTACAGTAAAGCTCTCTCATCATCACATCTCATCACATCTACCTGGCATCCGTGTCCTTCCTTACTAACCACTTTCTTTCTCAGGTACTCAATTATCTCTCAGTCCGAGAACTCCTAAGGAGGGAGAGAGACTGCGGGTCGGTCTCCCTCAGATGGCGCCCAACGTGGGGCTTTGGACATGCGAGAAATTTATGGGCGGTAATACAACATGGATACCGAGATTTCTAGACAGCTCCCCAGAACTGGGGTAGACGGTTTGAGAATAAGGGGTAAGAGTGAAGCATTTTGCCCCTAGGTTGAGGATGAGATGGCCTAATTTTCTTCTAGAAAATTAAAAGATGTGCACTTACAATTTTATTTATTTGGCAGCCCCATCTGGGTTTCCAGATCTCTTTAACTTGGGGCTGGGTTGAAGTTTTTAGCACTGAGAGCTCTCATTTTTGCTTGGTATTGTTGGCAAGGATATTCGCCGGATGTCGGCAGGAGGTCGGTGGGGTGATCCGCCGAGGGGACTGGCATGCCAGGTTTTCAGCCGGTTTGGCTGGGATTCTAGAGTCAGCCGGTTAGGCTGGGTTTTCGGCTTTAGCCGAGGTATTTTGACTGTGGAACTCCGAGCTTGGAGGCAGTCATTCCCCTGGGATTAACAGCCCGGGTACAGGGCTTCAAAGGAACCATGGGGACAGAAACAAGCCGTGCTTAGGCTAGTTCCCTGTGATATTTCTGGGGTATCTCCCTGATTTCTTATTCATGTCTTGTTACGTGTATTTATGTGTATTTTGTCGAATGAGTGATGGTCTTTTACATTGTCAAGTGTCCTTGTATATTATACATGTGGCCATAGGTGGCAGCAGGGGCCCCGCCCTCTCTATACAGGGTGTACAGGGCAGGCGGACCCGGGAGAGTGCAGCCTCCTGGCAGCCCGGCCATGGCAGCAAAGGTCTTACTCTCTCGATTCTAGTGCGCGGGAATCCGGCATTGGATCGGCCACTCTAACCAGTCTGCCTGTGCGGGGTGGTGGCAGCCAAGTGGGGCCAGGGTCGCACGGGCAGCATCTCTCCTAACGCAGCCGCCTGCTCTGATGCAGCTCCCAGGTGGCTGAGCCATGATTGACTGTACTGCGCAGAGCCAATCACGAAGGTTGCCCGCTGGCCTAGGACAGAGCTTGGGATCTGCGTTCTGCGGTTCGGTGATTCCTCCTGCAGCAACCTGCACGCTTGGTCCAGCTACAGAATACAGCGGGTGGGCGGCTGCTGTGACAGGGCGCTTGCGTGAAGAGAGAGTGAGAGAGGCTCACCTGCCCTGGGCTGGCTCAAACAGGACAGGCAGGGGTTGTGGAAGTCAGTCCTATTACTACATTTCCCAAACTGCCTTGCAGCGGTCGCTAATATGCGGGTGCGCAGAACTCTAGAGCACAAATTCATACCTGCACAAGCACTTTCGCTATGGCTAAGTAACTTCTAATGGTTTAACAGTTTTACAAGCTGGCGGTTTTCAGCCATCAGGTCAGGCAATGTGTACTAGGGACAGGGATTTGATCGATGCAGGGTTTTTGGCCTGCACTTGCTGAGAATTCCTTGGTTGGGCAATGTAGCCCGCGCAATCTTCTCGCCGGGAAGAAGACACGCGGACACTAGGTTCCTTCTGCAGCAACATTTTATTTGTCTCCATCCATAGGGAAAAAAAAAGGGTCGAGCCCAAAATCCACACTGCTTATATACACCACAGTGCGGTGTATCTGCCCACAGCGTGGCGTGTCTGCTCATGATTGGCTGTTCGCTCATTACCCTACGTAATGCCCCGGGATGGGCCGTGACATGGCGTCCCTTTCACTCCATGCACATGCGCAAACAGTTGTCCACTAGGAGTTAACAGCGGAAGTAGGTGCCATCTCGCCATGGTGAATGCTTCACAGCTCCCCACAGGGCAACCCGCTGGGCCGTTCAGTGTGGCGTGCCTGCAGCCCTGGACGTCTACTTACTTCACAGAATTGACTTCAAAGAGTATAGATTGCTTATAATTGGGAGTGGCTTTCTAAGGTTTGGTTATGACTTAATATTCCATAAGAAATTAAAATAAATAGGGTTGGAATTTATGGTTTTTCTTTTGGCTATTATTTACAGTCTGTTTACAAGCTAAGATTATTAACTTACCTTTAATTTTTATTAAGTTGGTTCCAAAAAAGTTAAGACAGTACAGGGGGCTATGGAAAAATACGGTCCCAGCTCTTCTTTCAACCAGGCCTTAATTGGCAATGTCATAGACTACGGGTTTTTACCTTAAGAGTGGGAAATGCTTTACAAAGCAGTGCTGATGTCTGGCGATTACCTGTTATGGTTTTCTGTATGGCGGGAACTTAGCGGAAAAATTGCCATGCAGAGTGTCCAGATGGACATCCAGATTAGACTTTTGAAATGCTTGCTGGGGAGGGCCCGTTTGAGGGGAGTACTTGAGAGATAGATTACCCCATTGGAGTGCTTAATCAGATTGCTACCATGGCCCGCTGGGCCTGGTGTAAGCTGCAAGATAAGGAGAAGGTGGCGTGAGTTTGACCAGTGTCCGGCCGGGTCCAGAGAAGCCTTTTCAGTATTTCGTGGCCAGGCTATAGGAGACAGTTAGCAGAATGCTGGGAAGCTCTTATGCAGAGGAGCCACTAATTACGCAATTGTCCTTTGTTCAGCAGTTGCAGCCATGGTGCGATAGACACCTGTCCCAATAGGCTTGGCTTACCGACAGGATAGCAAATAGTGCTTCAATTGTAACAGCTTTAACCATTTCAAGCACGAATGCCCAGAAAGGGCAGGAAGTACAGAAAAACAACAAGTGGGTGCTAGACTGACTGGGTGATCAGAGCAAGTTAGAGAAATATTTGGCCAAAGAGCTATTACTAACTAGACGGGACAGGGTTGTTCTGGTGCTCCTGAATTTTATTAGATACAATCTATTACAAATTACAGGCCTTTTCTTACACTAATCATTGTAGGAAAATGTTTTAAAGAGCTAGTATTATGTAGCTCTTATGAGCTGGCTTATAGACAGAAGTCCAAGTGAGACATTAATATATACAGAGGCCCTAAGCCTTATTATGATGACACATTTTCCATAGCGGCCACTGTATTTCCTGTGCCCCATGCAGATAAATCTAGTGGATTAATAATACTCCTGTGTGGGTTGATCAGTGGTCTTTAACTCTAGAGAAAATAAAATCAGCTTTTTTGCTAGTGCAAGAACAATTAAAAACAGGTCATCTGAGGGAATCATATTCTCCATGGAACACACCTATTTTCTTGATTAAGAAATAATCAGGTAAAAGATTTATGATTCTATGATTTGATTGAGAACATTACATACTGGATTGCCATCTCCTGTGGCAATTCCAAAATGATTTTACAAATAGTTATGGATTTAAAAGATTGTTTCTTTACAATTCTTGATTGTTGGGAAATTTCCCCAAGACATATTGTCATGTTTTAAAGGTTTACTATTGCCTTTATTGAGAGGGGGTTACAATGGCCCCAGAGTAGGTGAAGAGACCATTTGATAACCTTATATTGATCTTAAAAAAATTATTGGGTGATATTAATTGACTTCGTCCTTATCTGAAACTTACTTACAGAGATCTGAAGTCTTTATTTGATATTCCTAGAGGTAATTCTGATCCAAATTCTCCTAGATCCTTTACGTAAGAAGGAATATCTGACTTACAGCAGGTGGAAAAGGCTATTGAGAATCAATTCATTACTTACACAGATTATTCTCTACCTTTACATTTATTGGTTTTCAATACTAGTCATGCTCCCACGGCATTGCTGTGGCAGTAGGCACCTATTTTGTGGATCCATTCAAGAATATGTCCTAAGCGTAATATCGTGCCTTATTTTTGAAGCTGTTGCACAGAGCTAGTTATCTCATTATTAGAAAACAAGTGATTGTAAATACTCCTGGTCTCTCTGCTCAATTGGCCGATTAACTGCAGTTTTATAGGCCGTTGAAACTATGTCCTAAATGTGTTATTTTATCTCCAGTCCCACATTTGGGGGTCTACCCCAGAGGGCTGATACCTAATAACATCTGGCATATGGATATCACACATTATGCAGAATTTGGAAAGCTTAAATATTTACATGTCTGCATTGATACCTGCTCAAGATTGATTTTCGCTTCCCTGCAAACGAGAGAAGCCTCTAATGATGTTTTTAATCATGGTTTGTCTAATTTTCAATGCTCTTAGCGTGCCCTAAACTATTCTTTCAGACAACGGGCCTTCTTACTGCGATTTTGATTGTTGTTTGTGCATTTCGCACGATTATTATCTTGTTTTCCTTTAGACCTAGGGAAGAAATCTCTTCCCCAGAGGTCTTCAAAGGTTTGCCTTTTGAAGCAGGGGCTTATTTATGTAGCCCATGCTGACCTCGGACTTGATTGGAGCATGAGGATGTCCTTGCCTTCACCTTCGGAGTGCAGACAAGCACTGTCTTGACTGGTTTGTTTGTTTATCTAGATATTCGTTTTTGTGACAGTCTTTCTTGTAGTCCTGTGTAGCCTCAGGCTCACTGTCCTCCGGCCTTGGTCTCCTGAGTGCTGGGGCTACAGACATCCAGCTTTGGTTAACTTTAGAGACAAGGCTCCTGCTGGGAGAGGTGGGCCCGCTGCAGCAGACCACTCCGGCTGCTTTTATTCTGGCTATTGTTATTCTCTTGCCTGTGCTTGACTTAGCCCAGTTGCTTAGTCTACATTTTTCTTTCGTTTCTTTTGTTCTGTAAGCTGGCGGGGTTTTTCCTGCCCGTTTTGTATGAGTTTTCTTTTATTCCAAAAGCTTTTTCTACATGTTTTGAACGTGTTTTTTCCCGTTTGCTTTAGAAATCTGCTTTGGAAATCCCGAATAAAACAGAAAGCTCACTCCGAGCAAAGTTTTGTGATCATTTCAAGGTTAACTGGATCAGGTGACATCTCGAAGTGCCTAGATCCTACTAAATTACCAGCTTTTCAAGAAAAATCTGCCTATCCCGATTAAAACAGAAAAGCTCCCCTGGAACATGGTTTCAGTATCTTTTCAATGTTTGCTAGAGCAGGCGACTCCCGAAATGCCTGGCTCTTACTTAGCTTCCAGCCTTTCAAAAGTTAATATGAACACGGAGTCATCAAAAGACTAATTTACATTCTTGAGACCTGTTTCCTGGCAACCGACCCCAGAGTGCTTGCAAGCTAAAGAACCGATCGATCCCAGCTGCCCCTCCTCTCAGCTCCAGAACCCGGGTCACCCACGTAAGAGGCAGGCCAAGAATTCTGCCCTACATTTTGGCTCCTGTCTCAAACATCAAGAAATCAGAAGTTCATTTTCTGCTTTCAGAAGAATCATTCAGCTTTCAGACTGTGGGTTATGTGGACTCGATTTGGCATTATGCTTAGATAGACTGGTACAGAGATGACACACTTTTCTGGCTGAGATACTTCCCTAGGCAAGCACATGGTCATATGCTGTCTTTGTACATACGTTTCGTGGCCTAGATTTCTGCTGTACATGTGCCAAAAGGGGGCAGAGTCAGAAAGTACATTACTATGCACCGTTGTGTTACCCATACATATGTGCCGAGATTGTCCCATTTCCCTACTTCGTTTTAAACTAGAAAGGGTGAAATGTGACATCCTATCCCCCTGCTCTGTGGTGGTTCCGGAGTCAACTGAGGTCCGGGATTGACATTGGGTTGTGAAAACTCTGGCTCCTGAGGTCAAATGGACTTTGCAGCTCAGAAGTTCTAAAGAAATGAAACTCAACCTGCTTCTGCTTTGAAGTGCTGCTTTGTATACAGACTGACAAGTCCCACTGTTTACATTAAAAGCTTGTCGGATCTTCCTTTCAAGATCCTCCTCCGGTCTGGTGTTTATAGATTTTCTCGTGTTTATGTTAGATGGGCGGGTTTTGATTTCCTCTGGGTTTGGTTCCTAAGCGTAACTATAAATACTGAGTGAATTACAGTAAAGCTCTCTCATCATTACATCTCATCACATCTACCTGGCATCCGTGTCCTTCCTTACTAACTGCTTTCTTTCTCAGGTACTCAATTATCTCTCAGTCCGAGAACTCCCACAGAGAGAGAGAGACTGCAGGTCGGTCTCCCTCACACACCCACATCAGTTGTGTATTTCTATTAATTATGTTGGCCATCTATCTATCTCCCCTGTCTCTTCTCACACATGATCCTGAACCCTCTATTCTTCTCCTCATCTCCTTTCCTACACAGTTCCCTCCCTCACTCTCCATCCCTTGATTATTTTGTTCCCCCTTCTAAGTGACATTCAAGCGTCCTCACTTATATCATCCTTCTTGTTTAAATTATTTGAGTCTGTGGAGCATAGCATAGATATCCTGTATTTTATGACTAATATTCACTTGTGAGTGTATATCATGCATGTCAATTTGGTACTAGATTAGTTCACTCAGGATATTACCAAGTTCCATCCATTTGCCTATAAAATTCATGATGTCTTTATTTTAATTAGCTGAATAGTATTCCATTGTGTAGATGTACCAAATTTTCTTTTTCCATTCTTCAGTTGAGTGATATCTAGGTTATTTCTAGTTTCTAGCTATTATGAATAAAGCTGTTATGAACATTAGTGTCTTCGTGGGATTAGTGGAAGATCTTTTGAGTGTATGCCCAGTAGTGGCATTGCTGGATTTTGAGGTAGAACTATTCCCAGTTTTCTGAGAAACTTCCAAATTGATTTCCAAAGTAGTGGTAAAAGTTTGTTCCCCCACCAGCAATCTAAGGAGTATTCCCCTTTCTTCATATCCTCATAAGCATGTGCTATCTCCTGAGTTTTTGATTTTGCCTTTCTAAGAGGTGCAAGATGGAACATCAGAGTTGTTTTGATTTGCATTTTCCTGAATACTAAGGACTTCAAATATTTCTTTAAGGGCTTCTTGACCACGCTTCATTCCTATGTTGAAAACTCTCTATTTAGCTCTGTGCCACATTTTAAAATTGGATTATTTCTACTGTTGGTGTCTAACTTCTTGAGTTCTTTGGATTTTAGACCTCTCTGTCAGATGTATGATTGAGGAAGATCTTTTCTCAATCTATAGACTGCCATTTTGTACAGTGTTCTTTTTCTTACAGAAGCTTCACAGTTTCATTGGGTTCCATTTATCAACTGTTGACCTTATAGCATGAGCCATTAGTGTTCTGTTCATAAAATTGTCTCCTGTAACAAGTGTTCAAAGGCATTTCTGTCTTTGTCTTCTATGAGATTTAGTGTATCAGGTTTTATGTTAAGGTCCTTGATCCTCTAGGACTTGAGTTTTGTGCAGTGTGATAAATGTGGATCTAGTTAGATTCTTCTACACACATATATCCTGTTAGACCAGCAGCAATTGTTGAAGATGCTTTCCACCCATTTTATGTTTTTTTCTTCTTTATCAAAAATTGAGTATCCATAGATATGTGGGTAAATTTCTGGGGCTTTGATTTGATTTCCTTGATCAAGGTTGCTGTTTATATGCCATGTTTTTGTGTGCTTGTTTTGTTTTGTTTTGTTTTTAATCACTCTTGCTTTGTAGTACATCCTGAACTTGGGTATGCTGATTCCTCCTTCTGAAGTCTTTGATTAGTTTGTCTATCTTTTTTTTAACCATATGAAATTGATAATTTCTATTTCAAGTTCTATAAAAAGTTGTGTTGGGATTTTTATGGCAATTGCACTGAATCTGTAGATTGCTTTTGTTAAGATAGCCTTTTATACTAGGTTAATATTACCTGTCCATGAGCATGTGAGCTCTTTTCATATTCTTTCTTTAGAGACTTGATATTCTTTTCATACAGATCTTTCACTTGCTTGGATAGTTACCCCAAGATATTTTATATTATTTGTGGCTATTTTAAAGGGTGTTGTTTCCCTTATATTTATTGGCCCACTCTTCATTTGTATAAAGGAAGGCAACTGATTTCTTTGAGTTAATTTTGTATACAGCCACTTTGTTGAAGGTAGTCATCATCTATAGGTTTTTATTGTTTGTTTTTGTTTTTGTTTTTGTTTTTATTTTTGGTAGAAATCTTGGGGTAGCTTATGTATGCTATCACATCTTCAGCAAATAGTGATAGTTTGACTTTTTCCTTTCCAATTTGTATTCACTAGATTTACTAAGTTGCCTGATTGTTCTGGCTAGAACTTCAAGTATTAACTAACAGATATGGAGAGTGTGGGCAACCTTCCTTATCCCTGGTTCTTTGACAAAATGAACAAGATAGACAAAACCTTAGCAAATCAAACCAGCAGACATTGAGATAATATCTAAATAATCAAAGTCAGAAATGAAAGGGGAGAAATCTAATAGACAAGAAGAAATTCAAAGGTTGAATAGGTCTCATTTCAAAAGCCTGTCCTCCACACAATTGGAAAACCTTAAAAAATGGATGATTTTCAAGACAGATTCTACTTACCAAAGTTAAATCAAGATCAGGCAAATTATTTGAATAGCCCTATAGTTGCTAAAGAAGTAGATGCTATCTTTAAAATTCTCCTACCCTCTATAAAAAGCCCAGTGCCAGATAGTAACAGTGCAATATTCTTCCAGATTTTCAAAGAAGAGGTCATACGAAGTATTCCTCAAACAATTCCACAAAATAGAATCAGAAGATATATTGCCAAACTTATTTTCTGAGGCCACAGTCACCCTGATACCTAAACTGCACAAAGATTCAACAAAGGAAGAAAACTTCAGATCAATTTATCTTATGATCATTGATGCAAATATTACTCAATAAAACATCTGAAAAATGAACCCAAGAACATCATTGAACATGATTAAATAGGCTTCATTCCAGGGATGCAGGAATGGTTCAAGATATGAAAATCCATCAATGTATTCCACAGTATAAATAAACTGAAAGAAAAAAAATCACTTGATTATCTCATTAGATGCTGTAATTTTGACAAAATCCAACACCCCTTCATGTTAAAGTATTAAAGAAGTCAGGGATACATGGCACATATGTACACATAAAGCATATATAGCCAACCAAGATGCAACATCAAACTGAATGGGGAGAAACTTAAGGCAATTCCACTGAAATCAGGGATAAGCAAGGCTGCCCCACTCTCTCCCTATCTATACAATATTTTAAGATTGGAGGATAGGAGATATTCTTGTAATGTTCCTTACTTGAGTGGAATTGCTTCAATTCTTCCTTCATTTAGGTTAATGTTGGTTGTGTATTTCTTATAAATAGCTCTTATTATGTTGAGGCATGTTTATTGTAGTCTGAAATTCCATACAACCTTTACCCTGAATGTAGATTGCATTTTCTCAAAGCCTTTTTTCCCTGTGTCATTGAGATGATCATGTACCTTTTGCTATTAAGTAGATTTGTTTGATGTGTTACATTTTGACTTACATATTTTCAACCACTGTGGATAAATACATCCTGGTCATAATCATTTTCATGTATGTTTGCTAATTTTTTGCCAATAGTTTATTGAGAATATTTGAGTATATATTAATGAGGGTTATTGGCCTATACTTTCTTTTTGTAGTTGTATCATTTTTCTGTATTTCACATTATAGTGATACCGATTTCAAAGAACAAATTATGGAGTGCTCTTTATCTTTTTGTGAGTAGTTTAAGAAAGACTGTAGATCTTTGAAAGTCTGGTAAAATTATGCTCTGTATCCTTTTGGCCATACTTGTAGTTTGGTTGGTTTCCCTACAAGGCATTTTATTACCATTTTGATTTCCTCATTTAGGTTTCTGATTATTATGTCTAATATGGATGTTTTGGATGAATCTCGAAATTCAACCATTTATTTTACATTTTCTAGCTTAATGGAATATAGTTTTTCCTTTTAAAGAATTCCCTTACAATTGTATGATATTCTTTGGTGTCTGTTGTGATGTTCTCCTATTAATATTTGATTATTTTACTTTGGGTCAGCTCTTTCTTTTGGTTTGTTACGCCAATACCTGTCAATTTTGTTAATATTCTCAAGGAACTGTTCTTTTGATTTGTTGATTGTATTGTTTACTGTTTCTATTTCATTGATTTCTGCAGTGATTATTATTTCTTGCTATCAACTTAGGATTTGATTAGGTTTTCTTACCACCTTTCCAACATTTACTCATATCTTGAAGTGCTTCCCAAGTGCTGGGATTAAAGGCATGTGCCACCACTGCTGAGCTTCTGTGGGGAGCCACAGCTGCCACTATATATATATATATATATATATATATATATATATATATATATTGAACACCTGGTCTCCGGCCAGAGCAGAGAGCATTGAGATAAATGCAGGGACAAAAATGAAGCAGAGACTGAGGGAATGTTCAACCAATGATTAGCCCAACTTGTGACCCATCCCAGGGCAAGAACCAATCCCTGACACTATAAATGATAGTAGTGTCAATGGTTGTAGACAGGAGCCTATCATAACTGTTTTCTGAGAGGCTCCACACAGCATCTGACTGAAACAGATGCAGAGACCCACAGCCAAACATTCGACAGTGCTCAGGGAGTTTTATGGAAGAGTTGTGAGAAGGACTGAGGAACCTGGAGAAGATAGGAACTCCACAGGAAGATCAACAGAGTCAACTAACCTGGAACCTTGGATGCTCTCAGAGACTAAACCACCAACCAAAGAACAAGCATGGGCTGGACCTAGAGCCCCCCCTACATATACACAGACACAGACACAGACACAGACACACACACACACACACACA
>NC_045030.1:84123400-84143347 GCF_008632895.1 Mastomys coucha | reverse complement strand
AAATATGAAGGTTCCTGATTAAACTGCATGGAGAAGGGCTTGGTGTTTGCCTCCTTATGTCCAGCTGGAACGGAAAGGCGTGTGACAGGCTTCATTGATTGTTTTTGTATTATTTTGTTGTTGCTATTTTCTTAATTTCTGCTCTGACTTTTATTATTTATTTCCATGTACAGGATTTGAATTGTTTTTTTTTCTTGTTCATATAGAACAATGAAAAATAGAATATAAAAGCATCATTTTACATAATTACAGACATCTTATATTTAATATAGTTGCTAAAATGTACATTAAAGGAAAGATGGCAGCTTTAACAAATGGTTCTAGAAAGAACTGTATGTCCACCTACTAGACCTGTATCTATTAACCTGGATACATTTCACCTCCAAAAGTATCAATATTTACATGAAACCTGAAGTGCTAAAGTTTCTTCAGCCAACATGGGCACTATCCAAAAAAAAATGTAGGTAAAAAAAGGACTTTCTGTATGGTCTCAATTCACTCAAGAATTACTGCCAACAATTGACAGTTTAGATCTCAGTAAACAAAATACTTCTATAGAGCAGAGGAAATAGTCACTTGAGTGAAGAGGAGTCCCACAGTGTGGAAGAGAATCATTGCCAGTTATACATCCTATACATCATTAATATTCAGAAAATACAAATAAATAAAAATTACAAGGAGAGGGATAATAGGTCAAAGTTACTATATTAGGGAAGGGAAAACAGATGGAAGACACTAACTGGGTATTTATTACCCTGACATACAGGGTGATAATGACTTCCACAAGAGTTGTAGACGGTATCTAAAGCCCTAGTGCCATGTATGGAAAACATTCCTTTGAATTATTGGTTAAGGGTATAGATTGAAGAGAATCTCAAAACAATATAGTTTGCTGCTATTGCCTTCAGCTACCTTATATCACTTAAATATAAGATCATGTTGAAAATGTTTTAAAAAAAGAAAAATAAAATATTTAAAATATAAGACTTAGAAGAATAGAGTTGGAAATGCCTCAAAAGTATTCTCCTTGGTGACTAGTTCTCACAGTATTAGTAGAGGTGGCCAACTGAGAAAAAGCAGTCAATAATCATACCCATATGTAAAGCTTGATGAGCTAGAATAATGACTGATGGACAACAGATCCCCAATGGTGCAGTAATGGTATTACCTTTAGCAGTCAAGAATTATTCAGTTTGACTTAAAGCCCAGTCAATAGGAGGGTTTTATTATCTGGTAATGTAAATTGAGCCAACTATCTGTGGCTGAAAAACTCATATACCTAAAGGAGAACCTAATACTGTGCTAAGCTAATGCAATTTTTAACTGTATTCTATATATTTCTTCTATTCACTAATGTATGTAGCTCTCATCTCTTATCCAAGAAGCTTATTTTGCAGTATACAGAAGCTATTAAAGAGATTGCCAAATGCTTATAATACAGATAATAAGTGACCATGGTATGCCAAATCCTAACTTGCATATCTACAATTTAATCCCCATAACTGAGGCTTAGGGAAAGCCACAATCCTGGAGCCAGAAAAACTGCATGATTCAGAGAAACAGAATATCTGCTGCAAGATAAATGCCTTTTTGACATGACAGAGAATTTCATATGTATTTAATCTAAATAATATGATTGCCTAGGCAACATATGCATAATAACAACATCTGTTAATATATTAATACAGATAGTGGAAATTTCACAAGGTTTTGCCCGTAGATGAAGAACTACAGGTCATCACTAGCTGCTGATACAAGCAAACTAATCTTCTTGAAGGAAATTCTCCTTAATAGATTATCTAATCTCAAGGGGTCAGTCCTAAACTACACACATGTACACAAGAGCAATAGTAAATAGACAGTAGGTTGTAGTGTATGTATGTGTGTATAAAATAATAATTATAGAAGTGGTCATAAATTTGAGGGGCAATAGAGAACATATGAAATTCTGAAAAAAAATAATGTGCAACTAATGTTTGACCACAAAACAAACATGTGTATCAATCATCCTGGCAAAGCTGAGAAATCATCTCTGAAGAGGTGACAGAAAAATTGTAAGAGATAGAGCTAAAAGAGGAGTGCTGAAAATCAGTGTCTTCTGTATTTCAGTGTCATTACACTTTTGAATGCATAGCAGTGACATGGTTTGTAAAACATCAACTCTGCCAGCGTTCTAGAGAAGGGCACACAAATATCCTCATCTAAGTGAGGATTCAATAGTACCTGATGTCTTCTGGTAGAGGAAGAAATAACTTTCTTCATGACTATGGCTCTGTTAAGTTGCTTATAGGCAAATATTTTATCATATGTAAAGCACTAATTGAATTCCGCAGTATTCTTATTGGGTTATAGTCTGGCTATGGAGGAGGTAGAGGTAGGCAGGGTAATTGGTATTATAAAAATACATCTATCTATCTCAATTAATAAATATTTTAATATGTATTAGAAATTTGGGAAAGTGAATAATCACATTCAACAAAATGAAAAGCCAAGTAAATGTTATTTGCATATTTTTCTAATTATGATTTTTGATACTGGAAAACACACTCTGTTAAACATATAAAATAGGGGATTTATATATTTTTAATTATACTGAATTCATGGGAGCTACTTGCTCATTGACATCTTATTAGCTTTGATCATTTCCAAATTAACTTTTTGGACCTTTTGATTTTGCTATCCTGTTTAATAATACCTTTCTGAGGAAGAAAAAAGCCCAAGTCCTCTCTGACAGATTGTTTCCTCATATATATTTTTTTTCATGAGATAAAGAACTGCTTATGGAAGTGTAGTATTTCACATTTCAGTAACCAATCAATCCCAATTAATGCTAATACAATCAACATCTTAATAATGCATTTGGTAACTTATTGATCCTAAGAATATATTATTTCTTACCTCAGTTGTGGCTACATTTTCTCTTTGGTGCATATGTTGTTTTCAGTTACTCAATTTCTTTAAGAACTGTGTTTCTAAGATTAATCAAAGTTAAGATTATCCCAAAGGATGGAACCTTGGAACTGTCTTGGACTACATTTTACGAATTTCTTAGTTTCTTATCATTGTCCATTGCATCATAAGAACCTCTCTTTTAAAATAGCAGAAACTATAGTTCAAAGCACACATGTGCTTGTATGCCTGGACTGTATCAAATTCCATTAATGTGCACTTCTGTGCAAGTTGAATAATTTGCACTAGTCTGTATAAATTTTCTACAGAGAAGTTTCCACTGCTACAAAAGTAATAAATTTGAATGTGCTAACACATTTATATACAGAAACCCACTGGAAATATAATATGAGCAAAGTACACCCACTCAACATATTTTATTTAGATTCTGTCAATTTTATGGGAGAGAAGGGACTACATCAAGCTCTGAAGTATCACATGATTTGGACACATATTTCTTTCAACACAATTGTTATATTACTGAATAATTTGAGCATAATAAAAATTTTGTTTTATTTTTTCAATTTAATCCATGATAACTACTAGGTAAACTGATCTCAGAAAATATTATCACAACATATGACATTAAAATTTGTCTCTGATGCCTATCACCACAATACTGTAAAATGAAATTCATTCTAATGATCACTTCCACAAGTAAATTGAGATTTTGACCAGGTAAATGGAGTCATATGCCTTAGTGTGTCAGGTAAATGGAGTCATATACCTTAGTGTGTTTGTGCTTATATTTTCATTCTAAAAAGTGGTCATGCCACATCTATGCCTACCTTCATCAGACCTGTGGATCTGGAATCTGACAGGTTAGATTACTTTCCCTGACCAGTCAGCCCTGAGAAGCTTGTCAATCCTGCCTGACAACCACTCTCTTACCACCTTTTAACAGACATTCATTGTCACATCCTTTTCCTTTCCACTATCATCAAACCAACTGATGCAGAACCATACAGGTGAGATTCCCTTCCCATACCCATCTCACCTCCTGGTGATCATCAGCTTGTTTTATTACCTTTTGATTTCATTTTTTTAATCTTTCAAAAACACTTTAGCCATACAAATTTGAACATTTTCACAATAATTCAATATCAACAACTGCAAAATGTTCTTTTAATTTTCTACTAATGCATATATAAATGTATACATAATATTCATTATATAATATTCATCATACATGTCCAATACCATGTGTCACTATGGCAATCCTTTGTTTTTACACATGCCTGCCTGTTTAAAAAGTTCAGATGTTTTCTGATGAACTTAGAAAAAAAATCTTACTTATAAAATTACCTACTTTATGAGGGTAAAACTTAGTTTGCTCGTATATTATTTATGGATTTACACTTTCTACCTTTGCAGTTTAACCTACTTTATATTATTTTAATATATGGAATGACCTGAAGATTAAGATTCAGTACTTTCCATATGAACAGCAATTTGTTTTAGGACAATTTGAGAAAGAATATCCATTCTCACCAGTTCTGTGGTGTTTCTTAGATAATCAATCAAGTTGTACTTGAGTCTGTTTCAATATTACATATTCTGTCTACTTGCCTATTTTTGTGTGCAAAATATCTTATTTTGACCATACTAGTTTATAACACATCATCTTATATTATACAAAACATTCTTCCAGATGATTTTTCTAAGTGTCTTTGATAGCTAAAAGAACAAATAATGAATTTTATAATTCACAAAATAGTATATATGGTTACCAGGAATTAAGGATAACAGAACCTAAGAAAGTATAAATATGCAGATACAAAGTTTAGTTATACATGCTTACACATAAACTCACATATAAACCAGCATTAAGAAGTCTACTTTAAATATTACAAAAGTTAACAACATTTGATATTTGAAATTTTCATCAGAGGAAATGTGTTTCCTCACAATAAAAATGTTAATGTAAGTTACTCTGATTGTACTGACTGTTCCAAACTTAATGTCACTCTTAAACTATTAATTCTATACTCTTTGTGTATATAAAATTCTTAATTTTCAAGAAATCTAAGTTAAATAAAAATACCTATACTTTCATAGACTATTTATTGTTTATGATTAATTTTATAATTCATTATGTAAATTTCTAAAAGATGTAGAAATTTTAATCAGAAATTTGTATCCTGTCAGAAGTTTTAGTTTTTTCTTCTATGTTGCATCAGTGAGGGTTCTTGGTTATGTTTTATACCTATTTAAAAATTCATTGTTTTAGATATCAAATGGGACACTGACTTATATGACATTTGTTTACATACTTCCTGTTTTCCATATCCAGAAGGAAATTAAGCTGTATTCCACTTTTAAACTATTTCTACTACTTTATAAAACTAGGTAACTTGTTACTGGAAGATCAATGACATGGGAGATATTAACATTCTGCATAGTAGAAACATTATATATACTTGCTGCTGAATATAAGAAAATTCATTTGTACATATATTTTGAATAGTACAATAATATTGAATTATACAACATTATACCCTATTTTAGTGTTTAAATTTTTCCTACAAACCATAGTCTAATATAAAGCATTGAAATAATAGAGTTTTTAACCTAGCTGTGACATATCTTCTATGATGTAATTGAAAGGTCTGTTACTTCTCTCTGTGTATATCTATCATGGCTAATATAATATGCAAATGGTGTACAACTATATAATTGAAGTTGGGTAAGCAGTATTAGATTATCAAGGAAAGGACAGTGAAGCATGCCAGGCCCATAAAAGCTTTAGAATTTTTTTTCACCTCCTTGGGTTTCCAGAGATACTGGGAAGGCTTGATAACATGAAGGCACTTTCAGACTTTAATTTTAGAAAGGGGGCTACAAAACAGCTGTTATAAGCCTTAGTATCATAGATACAGCAGCCACTCTGACCCTGGAGGTCAGCACAGAGTGAGTTGGAAGGAGTGACTAAGCTCTTTCTTCTCCATTGAGATTTGAATGAGAATGTGCCTCATTAATTCAGATATTGGAACAAGTGGACCCAGTTGATAGTGCTGTTTGGACAGGTTTAAGAGGTGCAGCCTTACTGGAGGAAATGCATCATTGGGGGCAGGCTTTGATAGATTAAAGCCTCCACCACTTTCAATTTTCTTTTCCTCTTTATGATTGTCCTTGGTAATATGAACTCTTAGCTTCCCAATCTGGCTACCATGCCTGTCGTCATTCCTCCTTATTTTTTCCCAAGTTTTAATTTATTGTTTTTAATTTTTATAGCTTTTAAAGTATTTTTAACATGTATTTATTCACTTTACATGCTGATGAGCATCCCCTCTCTCCTCCCAGTCACTTCCTCACACAGCCTCCCCTCTTCTCTTCTGAGAAAGAGGAGTCTCCCTTGGGTACCAAGACCCTCCCCTCAGTCTCAGCAGATACAGTCCCTACAGGACTGGGCACACCCTCTCCCACTGAGGCCAGACAAGGTAGGTCAGTTAGGGTAATAGGATCCACAGGCAGGCAACAGAGTCAGGAACAGCCCCCACTCTAGTAATTTGGGGACCTGCATGAAGAACAAGCACACATCTGCTACCTATGTAATAGTGATGGGGGAATGGGGACTGAGTCCAGGCCCTGAATACTCTTTGGTTGGTGTTTCATTCTCTGGGAGGTCCCCATGTGTGAAAATTAATTAACCCCATTGGTCTTCCTGTAGAGTTCCTATCTCATACAAAGATGGAGTGGGGACTGAGGGAATGGCTAAGAAATGACTGACCCAATTTTAAATCCATTCCTCTCTATTATCATAGGCTGTTATCACTCTAGACCCATAAGTTTAAATAAACTCTTTCTTCTGTAATGTAAAATGTTTCTTTTCACATAGAAACAAAGAAGTACCCAAACAATTCTTCAATGCTCACTTCTTTTTAGTGATTTCTTTTGGGTCAACACAGCCAGAATTCATATGTCAAAGAATCTGGTTGACAGAGTCCATTGAGGTCAGTTTCCTGGGAACTATGAAGATAACAAATATTAATGTATAAACTTTTGTGAAAGAGAGAAAAATATCTTAAAATTAAATTGATTGTATACACACAAGCAATAGTGGAAACAAAACCCCAGGTTGTATTCCTTATACAGATTTATGATTAAAGGGACATGCTTAAGGTAATAGTTTAAAAATGCTAGAAGATTTGGCAATAATAAAGTATCAAAAATCTCTGTGTTAAATAATTTACAAAAGACATGAAAAGAAAAATTAACACTGTTATGTTAATAATCTAGGTTTTATAATTAAAATATTTAAGAAAGCCTAAGCCATTTTTGAAATCATGCTACTAAGACACTCTGTGCTATTAGACATTTAACTTGTTCCTAATCATCATTTCTGTTAATTAAGCCTTGATGAATTCTTTGGTGTCCAACTCATGTACCTTTGATTTGAATGTCTGTAATTCTGTCACATTGTTGTTAAATTATTTACACCATAATTCACCTATTAATGTTATTCATCTCATAACAGAAAATCAATGTCAGGTTTATTACCCATGGTTCATTTACTAACTGCACATATATCATGGATTATATGCATTTACCAACATCTTATTTGAAATTGTCTTTCTCTTTATCAAAATTTTAAATTATTTTCATGACATAAGTATTATTTTATTTGTTTCAAATTCTATAATATACTTTCATCTACTTCATGTGGTAAGTATTCGTTTTATCAGTAGTTTATTTTGACATAAAGGTCAAACAATATTTGAAATATTTCAATAAGTGGTTAAATAAATTCCTTAATGTTGCTGTTAATAGTTTACTTTCAGAATCATACGAGTTCTTTACTTACTTGATAGGCTCTATATTTCTTGAGATATATTATAAAGGTTCTCAGGGATCTGGTGAGACAGCTCAACAGCTGAGAGTATTTGTTGCTCTTGCAGAATATAAACTAGCCCCCACACCCATGCTACTCTAAAATTCTTTTCAAGCACCTCTAGATGCAGGAAAACAAGTTTAGCCCTACAGAAAAAAAGAAAGTCTAAGATCAGTCCACAGAATCCCACCATTTACTGAGCTGGTCCAAGGATCAAGTCATAAAATCCCACCAATCCCAGGCAAACCTGGAAAGCTCCATCCCCAAGAAACGCTATATAAAGCCTGCCCCCTGCTCAACTCTTTGCTGATTCTTGACAAGCAGAGGCAGCCACACTCTTATATCTTTCCCAATCAAACTCTTGTGTGGTGCTTGTTGTATTGTTTGATTTTTGTAGTATTCCTTGGCTCCCAACTGCCAGTATACTTTTTCCTTCAGAACTATAAAATTTGCACTGGGGAAACTTTTCCCCTCTTAGTTGTAATGTATATACAAAATAACCATGTTTGTTTCCCAGACTCCAAATGGTGGATCACAACTCTATAACCCCAATTCTAGCAATCCAGTCTCTTATTTCCTCAGGTACTTATATGGTACACATACACACATTCAGACAAAGACTCATGTACAAAAGAAAATCTATAAAAGTTTTGAAAAAGGCTCAAACAAATAAGCATTTCACTACTTTTTATTAGATTTTTTCTTTATTTACATTTCATATGTTATCCCCTTTCCTGGTTACCCCTCCCAAAATACCTTTCCCCTCCTCTCCCCCATACTCATCAACACACACACTCCCACTTCCTGGCCCTGGAATTCCCCTACACTGGGGCATAGAACCTTCACAGGACCAAGAGCCTCTCTTCCCATTGATGACCAACTTGGTCATCCTCTGCTACATATACTGCTGGAGCCATGAGTCCCACCATGTGTACTCTTTGGTTGGTGGTTTAGTCCCTGGGTGTTCTGAGGGTGCTAGTTAGTTCATATTGTTGTTTGTCCTATGGGGCTGCAAATCCTTCAGCTCCTTGGGTCCTTTCTCTAGCTCCTCCATTAGGGACCCTGTACTCAATCCAATGGATGGCTGTGAGCATATACTTCTGTATTAGCCGGTCACTGACAGAGTCTCTCAGGAGACAGCTATATCAGGCTTCTCTCAGCCAGCACTTGCTGGCATCCACAATAGTGTCTGGGTTTGGTGACTGTATGTGGGATGGATCCCCAGGTGGGGCAGTCTCTGGATGGTCATTCCTTCAGTCTCTGTCTATTCTATACATATTGGGTATTCCTTCAGTGGTTTCTGATAGGAAAATTACATAGAAATCTGAGAGCTACATTTTGTTTTTACATATTTTTGGAGTATGTCTTTGTGTAGGTATACATACTATAGCATGAAAGTGAATGTCATAAAAATCATGTGCAAATTGGTTCTTTTCTTCCACTGTATAGGTTCAAGATATCCATGTATACAAGATCTAGACTAACATAGATCCTCATTGTTGGCAGTAAGTACCCATATCCATGAAATAGAAATTTCATGCCCATGCTTCAATTTTTTTGCTTATTGATATAATTTGAATTTAAAAGAATTAATAATATTAAAATATTACATCAATTCTTTCAAAATATTCTCACAAATCTTAATCTGATTTTCATCTTTTTATATGTGAATGGCTTCATAATTTATCAAGCAAAATTACATGATAAAACATTCTACCATCTCTGATTCTCTACATTATTTGCATGTGCATATTCCTTTTCTGTGTGCTTTTCAAAAGAATTAATATATTGATTTTTCTCTTGTATAGATTAAAGTTTTCTGGTATTGTTTATTTCCTATAATCTTCCCTGATGAATTATTTTAATTCTAATATGTAGTGTTAGCTTTCTCACTGTCTTAAGTTTATTGATATCTCTTTTATCCTATGATATTCTACCCAATTGAGTTTTAAATATAGGAGTTCTAAATGACATTGTGAAATTTATTCAAGAATCAAGGTTTCTTTTTTTTCCCTTCACTTTTGTTTTCAAGTATACATCTAACACATATTTGGGTCTCCATTGTAGGAGAATTTTTCTTATACTTTATACTTTCTTCTTCAAGTTATGCTTTCCTGTGAACTAACAGAGCAACATATTCAGAAAAAAAATGTTTGCAAGGCTGCATTACTAACATTTCCCCTTCTCATCCAATGGCATGTCAATGTAGCTACATTCTTAAATTTAAAACTGAAATATTCATAAATTCAACCTTAGTCTAGACTAATATAGGATCTTAACAAATAAATCTATTATACCTTTGTTAACCTAAGTTTAACTTACATTATGTCCTATACCTAACTGTAAGATCAGTGGTTCTAAGAGGTGCTCTCTGAACAACCCCATGAAACAGGCAGGCTCCTTATTTAGTATGGTACGGAAAACATGAGGTTTAATTTAACCACAGTGCTCTATTCTTTAAAATGTAAGTATCTAATGTTTATGTAAAGATTTGCTGGAAACACCATATACCCAGGGATAGTGAATTCATGGATATTGGAGGAAAATCTAAAAGTGATACTTTATTCAACCAACATAAGCCCTAGCTACACTCTATATATTTTCTTATACCAAAACAAAAAAAAAAAAAGTTTTGTACTGCCCCGCTTTTTTTACATAATATTTTATTCATTACTTGGGAATTTCATATCACGGACCCTAATCAAACTCATGTCTTATTCCTCCTATATTCACCCTTCCACCCTTGTGACCCTCTCCAAAAAGCCAATAAATCCAACTTTGCCCATTTACTCATTTGAGCATGGTCAAACTCTCAGTGACCAGCTCATTAAATAAAACTGATTCCTTCCCCATTCACACCCCTGCTCGAAACTATTAATTATGAAGAACCACACTTCGACATCCTAACCACAACTTGGAAGAGTACTTTTTCGTGGTTTTCTGAGTACTCACCTATTATCAAAGAAACCTCTCCTTGGAATATACAGACACCACTTCTGGAAAATATAGCCAATCCAATAACAAAGTTGTAGAAATCAGTCCCAATGGATATATCTATACCTCAACTCCAGCACCCAGGGCTTAGGGCACAATGGGTACAAGGGAGCAGAAAGATTGTAAGAGGCAGAGGAAAAAGGAGTTGGATGTGAGATTATGTCTGGTATGAGTGTCAGAAACTACCCACTTAAAGTCTCACCAACATGAGTTCCTAAATGTGAGATGAACAAAGAAAACAACAATAGTCTTGCAACCATAGATGGAGAATATCCAGGATGCCTCAACCCAATACAAAACAGCACCACCTATAGTCAACTAGAAAATGCTGCAAGTAGAAGAAATAGTCAACTGATCATGTAATTGCAAACTAAAGATATATGTTACAATAACATTGTAAATACTGATCAAGATACACATATATATTTAGGAACATCTATCTATCTATCTATCTATCTATCTATCTATCTATCTATCTATCTATCTATCTATATTTAGCCACAATTTTAAAAGAGAATATACACTTAAGTAAGAACAAGGACAAGTATCTGAAAGAATTTAGAGGAAGGAAAACAAAGGGGGAAATGAAATAATCATTACAAAGCATAAAAGATTAAACACAGTAATAAAATGTTCACTAAGTTCTTCATACACATGTATTAGTGCACGTATCTCTCAGTACTCATCAAAGAAAACCTCTTGTAGTAGATGGTATTAACATAGCAATTCAAATTACATACAGCAGAATTTACAAAACAATGGATGTTAACTTTATATATTTTAATGCATGACAAAAATTAATATTTCATAAATAAACCACACCATAATACATGCATTTGTGCCCTCAAAGATAAACAAACAGCAGTAGATTAATAAAAGCTTTCTAATGTTTTAATTTATATGTAATACCTAGTCTATTTCCTTTATAAAGATGTTGTTTTTCTATAACATTAAAAAGAATAACCTTATAATGTTTTCTTAAAATTGAATTAGATATAGCTAAAAGGCAAAGGAATGTAGGGGGTATATAAATTTCTAAATTAATCAGAATCATATGTAATATGAATAAGTGATATAAGATTTTTATTATGTTTATATGCTAGTTATTAAAAATTCACATTTTTATTAAAATATGTTTAAGGAAATGATGTGAAATTAAAATATAAAGATGATTCTAGTTTTAAGTGGATCCTTCATCCAGTTGGACTTGAGCTTTGTATAGGGATATAAGAATAGATCAATTTGCATTCTTCTACATGTTGACCTCCAGTTGAACTAGCACCATTTGTTGAAAATGCTGACTTTTTACTACTGCATGGCTTTAGCTCCTTTGTCAAAGATCAAGTGACCATAGGTGTGTGGGTTCATTTCTGGGTCTTCAATTCTATTCCATTGATATACCTGCCTGTCACTGTACCAATACCATACAGTTTTTAAAAACAATTTCTCTGTAGTAGAGATTAAGGTCAAGATGGTCATTCCACCAGAAGTTCTTTTATTGCTGCGAATAGTTTTCACTATCCTAGGTTTTTTGTTATTCCAGATGAATTTGCAAATTGCTCTTTCTAACTCTAAGAAGAATTGAATGGGAACTTTGATGGGGATTGCATTGAATCTTTAGATTGCTTTCATCAAGATGGCCATTTTTACTATATTAATCCTGCCAAACTATGAGCATGGGAGATTTTTCCATCTTATGAGATCATCTTCAAATTCTTTCTTCAGGGATTTGAAGTTCTTGTCATACAGATATTTCACTTGTTCGGTTAGAGTCACACCAAGTTGGTTTATATTATTTGTGATTACTATAAAGGGTGTCATTTCCCTAATTTCTTTCTTAGCCTGTTTATTCTTTAAGCAGAAGAATGCTGCTGATTTGAGTTCATTTTATATCTAGCACTTTGCTGAAGCTGTTTACCAGTTTTAGGAGTTCTCTAGTGGAATTTTTGTGGTCACTTAAGTATACTATCATATCATCTGCAAATAGTGATATTTTGCCTTCTTCCTTTCCAATTCATATCCCTTTGATCTCCTTTTGTGGTCTAATTGCTCTGGCTAGGACTTAGAGTACTATCGGTAGGGAGAGAGAGGGCATCCTTGTCTAGTCCCTGGTTTTAGTGGGATTGTTTCAAATTTCTCTCCATTTAGTTTGATGTTGGCTATTGGTTTTCTGTATATTGCTTTTACTATGTTTAAGTATGGATCTTGAATTCCTGATCTTTCCAAGACTTTCATCATGAAGGGGTGTGTGATTTTGTCAAAATCTTTCTCGGCATGTAATGAGATGGTCATATGTTTTATTTTTTCTTTGAGTTTGTTTATATAGTGGATTATGTTTGATGGATTTCTGTATATTGAACCATCTCTGCATCCCTGGGATGAAGCCTACTTGATCATGGTGAATGATCATTTTGATGTATTCTTGGATTCAGTTTGTAAGAATTTTATAAAGATTGTGAAATTGTTTTAAAAATTTTAGATGCTCATTTAAATAGCAAGATGCTGTTGTGAGAATCATCTCTTTCACATCGGTCCCCTGTGAGAAAGACCTATTTCCAATCTGAAGCTGATGCAAACAAAAAAAAATTAAATAGAAAGTATTTAGTTGTTATTTATTTTACATTTATTTTTATATTTATTATAGTTAGTTTTCAATAAGGACTTGATTTTTATATCAAGAAAAAGTTTATTGTCTATGCTTTTTTCAAATATCTGTTGAAATACATGATAACCACTCTATTTTGTAATTTTAGAAATCTCTTAAATTCTATAATTCCCACTTTGATTGTTCCATTTTAGAGATCCCCTTCACTGATAACAAAGCTTCCTGATTTTCTATGAAGTACAGAGAAACATGGCTTCTGAGGATCCCATAAAGCAGGGATGTTCTATTTTAGGCATGTTTGTGCTTATAGTATTATACAACAAATAATTCCTCATCAGATATCTTTTCTGCATTCTTTGCAGAAGTTACACATAAATCTGATCCATAGATTGAAGATAAAGGTATCTTTACAGAGATATTTCACCACATGAGAAAGTCATGGAGAAGTCAGGAGGACGGTATAAACACAAAGGTCAAAACTCAATTTTAGATGTCTAGAAATAGAATAGAAAATGAAATGCCAGAAAAAAAGAATATGTTCAAATAGAGACCTCAGAGTGAAGTACTCACTTTTTGGAGACATTTTAATGGGTGCTTTCGTCTTATCTACTTCAACTAAAGACTTTAAAACTTAAAAGGATGAGAACACATTTGACAACACTTTGATATATGACTTCTACAGGGATGCTGAGTACCAAGAGGAGACTTAATAAATGCTCAAAAATCTACAGAAAAAAGTTTATATTTCATGACACAATTTCGATGTATCTATATAATTTCTATCCTTCTCTACCCTCTCCAGTTCCTACCATGTCTCCAAATTCCCTCACAAATTCATGTCCAATATCAAGAACTTAGCCAAAAACACAATAAATGAAAATCAAGAAATTGATTGAAATACCAGAAAGCTGTGTTTTTATGAATTTACATATATATATATATATATATGTATGTATATATATGCAGAAATGTATATAATGTATATATGTACAAATATATACATATATAAAATATGTATATATATACACACATATGTGTGTACATGTGACTTAAGAAGTAAAGGTTTCTTAAAGGATGAAAAATTATAGGAATATGTGATACATATAATATAAATTCATATATATGTATATATATGAATTATATATATTTCTCACACATAAACACAGCACATACACACATATATATATACTATATATAATACAAAATGAGCATCTAAGTTATCTTTATGAATCAAAAGTATATTTATAAATGAAAAGAATAAAATGTTTTACTGCTCATACTGAAATATATGGCCTTCCGTATTCTAGGCTGGTGAACTGCCACTAAGCTATATATTTAGCTCTCATATTTTGGAAGAAATTTAACTCTAACCTTTTCAATTTGTATATGAATAAATAAAATCAAATGCTAAACTAAAGCATTTTCTACAAAAGTACTCTGAATTTTTGATTGTTTGATTTCTTCAAATATTTTCCTTCATTTTTAAATATTAACATGAATACCATTTTATTCTTTCTTTTAATATAACTAAATTTGAAGTAGTGCTATTATTCTGTTGCAAAATGATCAGCTTTAAGAAAGTATGTCAGTTATCTGATTCATTGTGATGTAAGTTAAACTGGTTGTTTTAGAGTCTTCCAATAGCTGTGAATATTTCTTCCTTCCAATAGCTACAGCCTTTATTATGTAAGTTTTCATATTCATCGAGTCAAAAATATTCAATTTGGCAATGATATTTCCTTTTCACATACTAATTATAAAATAAATAACTATTAGTTATTACAAACATTAATCTTCTTTGAAATTTCCTTCATTTGACAGAGATGTAGTTAAGATGTATGAGACTTCAAAACAAATTTACTATGCCACCTAATACAATATGTTTTTATAGGTAAACTAAATGTACTAACTCATTTTTCCTATAACCATGTCTGATATTTCTGATAAATTCTATTGTCTTAAATTAGTAGGTAAAATATTAATCTTATATTATCTAAAAAATTATTTCCAAGTTACAAAGGCAGTAAGTTGCCAAGTGAAGACTTTGTGCTCTCTGCATTCTATTGTATTGAGCACACCTCATTAGAAATTTAATAGGCCCACTTATAATTGAAATACAGAAAACTTCATGCTAGGACACAGGCTTCATATTTTACCTTTTTGTCTTATTAACCAGAATATTTTGCGATACTGGTTTCTCTAAATTTTCTTTAGTGTGAAAAATGAAACATTTGCCTTTAACCATATATATGCATTGATCCTGGCAACATATAAAAAATACTTAACAAGTTGCTGATATATGGGAAGAACTCATTAAAACATAGACTCTTATTATTTTTAATATGAATCTCCAAGCATAAATGTTAGCTTCTATGCAAGGACATAAATATGTTTTTTTCTGAGAGAAAAAGAGTCACTTAGTTCTGAAAGTAAACTATAATCACACATCTTATAATAAGGTTTCAGTCTATTACAGACAAGTATATAATGCTGATACTGTAAAATTATAATGATGCTGGAAAATTTTTATCACCTATTAATGTTTCTGCCATCCTATTGTCATGATCCCTTTGTTACTTACATGATGGAATAAGAAATTATTCAGTGATGACATGCAAAAGAACAGTACATGAAATTAAGAACAAAATAATTTAATAATGACAGTGACAAACTATATTAATCATTACATATTTAGAATATTATACTTTTGTCATAATTTTTGAGTGAAATTGTAGTCAGAAACAAAGTTTACTGTCTAACATTACATTGTGCTATGCTGCCAAGAGGAGCTTCAATCATGTCATATTTCCATTGTTACCTGACCTGTACCTCCTTTTTTTGTATGAATATATACTGGTGCTTATCTAAGAATGACATAGCAATGTATTTCTAAAAATGTATCATTGTTGCAATTGTCCTTTAGCATTCAGTGTACCAATGTATTTTATAGCATTATTATTTTATTCGTAAGTGACCACCCACATTCTCTGATTTATGATATATTGTGATTTCTTTTACTGCTCTACAATACATAGACTCTAGGTTCTCATTTTATTTTCAGAAAAAAGCTGGGAGAGACATTATGGTTTATAATTTACTAAGTTGGTATCACTATATATGCTGCCACCTTCTTTTTCTAGATGACCTTACTCTATTAAGATGCATATTTATCAACTTTTTTTCTCAAAATAGCAAAGACTTGAAAAACGGGTTAACCTAATCTTCTTTGGGTAATTGCCAATAAAACATGTTTTATTTATTTTAGATAAAATATAATCTAAAATATACGTGGCAATCTAAAATGTATTTGGTTTTAAGTTGCATCTCTTTGATGATTATGGATATTAAGTAGGTTTCCTATACCTGCTGGCCATTTGTCTTCCTTCTTTGGAGACATGGCTACTCATAGTGGTTTGCAAATATTCCAGAAAAAAAATATATATATATATATTTCGGTTATTATGAATCTTATAACATTTTATATAACCAAGGTCATATGGAGAAAAAAAGAACCAAATTGGAGCATCATACTAGTGAGTTTTAAAATACATCATAAAACTATAGTAATCAAAACAACATTGTATTCTCATAAAATCATAACTTTCATTCTGGTTTCCTCAAGGTCTAACTTCCACTATTGCACCCCTAGGGGTATCTTTCTTAACAGTTATTGTTTTATCCATGGGTGCCATATAGATCATTTTTTGAATTGCCATTGTTTTCCTTTGAGAAAGTAGAGGTATGACCTTATTGCTGAAGACATATATATGTGGGCATATGACTCAGAGGATTTGATGGAGAAATGATTTGAAAACCCTGAGGACTAGTTTTTATGCAATAGGGAGTGGATAGGCAATCTTCTATGGGAGAAAAGCATTCAATAATCCCACCTAGTTATGGCACCTATGAGTCACAACAATGCCCATCATGATAAGATAACCCTAATCATGCAATAATGCCACCTAAGTCTTGGAGGTAACCAAAATGGAAGTCATTCTAGTACTGTTAACCTGGTTAAACATATGTGGGGCCAAAATAGAACAGGACATTCACTTTCCTAAATATTAATCTTCACATTAATATGAATTTTATAAGTTTTTAAACATCCAAAGGTATCTGGAGAAAAAAAAGAGTCAAACTACAGGCATCAAACTAGTGAATTACAAAATATATCACAAAGCAACAGTAATGGAAAAAGCATTTATTTACATAAAAATAAACCCTCATCAGTTATTTCTTTCTACATTTGATGTCAATTGACAAATAAGCCCATAACTGTCCAAGGTGCCTAAAATAAGAGACTGTGGCTATTCAACACCAAATCACATGTGTGTACCCTATCCCTTCTTCCCACATTTCAAATATCACTGGAGAAGAGGAGTCTGGATGAAAAGAAGAGCCAGACATGGTGGGTGGCTATTAGGAAAAAGGATTTTCTAGACAAAAGAGAATTGGGCACATGAACTTACAGCAGTTGTGACATCATACCTAAAGTAAGGACACAAAATTGTATGGGTAAGGAAGGGAAGTAACTTGAAGGATTTGGGGAGAGGTGAATATGATCAGAATACATTGTATGAAATTCACAGAGAATTAATCAAAAGATTTAAAACCATAGATTAAGTCTTAAGCACTAGTCTTAATATGCTTATCTACAGAGAATCCCTTTCTTAATGGGAAAATACAAATTTATGCATTTTATTTTAAAAAGTTATGCTTACTGAGCTCATCAGAAACCATGCAAGAAACCAAACTTCCTTCGACTCTATTTCCTGCTTAACTAACAGTAAGGAGGGATATATTTCTCCCATTTCCATTCTAGTCATGTCCATATGTCTAGTCACAGAAAAGAGAGTGACATTTATATTGTATTACATTCATTAATAATGTTTGTTTGATAATTTCTTAGCTAAAATGAACATTTACTATTCATGTTTCTTAGATTACTATGTCAGTAAGATGAATGAGTAGAAAGTTCTTGTTGTAAAAATAAGCTCTAAAAATACTGGGGATATAAAACCAGTTTAGCATGAGTCCTCCCAGATAGACTACATAGAACTTTAAAGAGCATAGTAAATTTGCAATGGTGGAAAAAGACTATGTAGTACTGTTAAAACTTAAGATGCCAAAGACTATTTCTTCATAGACCTTAATGGATCTAATGTTCTATGAGGCACATTTTGTGGGAGACTACTTAACAAAATTCATTATAATTTTAGAATAAAATAAGTAGCAGAGCTAGCTTTCATATTTCACTCTCTTCAGTAAATCAGATGTCTTTCTATAGGGCTTGTTGCTTAGCTACAAAGTAACCAGAAAACTTTAATGAATCATCTGAAAATCACATTATCAACAAAATACATTATCACTTTCTCTTACTGGGAGAATGATTTGCCTTTTTTCATACTAGAAGGATGAGTCATATTTAAAACCTACAAGGTAACAAGACCAACTTGATAATTCAATTAAAGAAGCATTAGAATACATCTTGGGATTGTTTTATTGTAAGTAAATGAACTGGCAACCTTGTTACAGGATGTACTTGAACAATTCTTGAAAAAGCACCTCTCTATAGTAGTTCAGATGGATATCTAAATTACAAATACCATGCACTTTCTTAAAGCGAGAGAGAGCTTTGACAAGCTCCCATCATGTAAGTAGGTTATAAGTGTTTTTTTTCTGCTAAATTTTCGTTTAAACAAAATAAAATAAACACACAAACTAACAAAACAAACAAGCAAAATGATACCAGGCTTGTCAGCAATGTAAAATTTAAAATTTTCTTTTTAAATTGAAAATCGAGTCCTTTCTCATAAAATAGGTCTTGACCACAATTTTCCTTCCCTTCACTACTACCAAATCCCCCATTTCTCCTCCATCCCAGATCTTCTTCCACTCCATTTCCTCTTCAGAAAAGAGCAGCCCTCCAACAGAGACAGCCAAATATGACAAAAGATAAAATAAGACAAGGCAAAAATCTCCCCAACTGAATCTGTACAAGGTAACCAGGTAAAAGGAAAAGAATCACAAGAGCAGGCAAAAATGTCAGAGATACACCTGTTCTCACTGTTAGGAGATCCACAAAAAAACCCCACCAAGTTAACAGCCATAACAAATGCAGAGGACATGTTCCGGACACATATGAACATAGTGCTTGCTGCTTCAGTCTCCTGGTGTTCTGCATTCTCTCTTATTCCTACAATCTTTCCTTTCCTTCTTGCACAGGTCTTGGCATCTCCAAGGGGAAAGAATAAATGGAGGTGTCCAATTTATACCCTCTCCTCTCATAATGTCTGGCTGTGAGTCTCTGTAATCACTCCCATCTGTTGCTAGAGGAAGCCTCTCTGATGAGGAATAAACAAGGCACCACTGTAGGAGTATACGAGTATACCAGACTATTATTAGGATTAACATTCCTTCCTTCCTGCCTGCTTCCCTGACTTCCTCCTTCCCTCCTCCTCTCCCCTTCCTCCCCTCCCCTCCCCATCCCTCTCTCCTTCCCTCCCTGCATTCCTCCATCTCATTCTTTTCTTCCTTCCTTCCTTTCTTCCTTCTTTTCTTTCTTTCT
>NC_045030.1:84120199-84123390 GCF_008632895.1 Mastomys coucha | reverse complement strand
GGCTGAGCAAGCCAGTAAGAAACATCTCTCTATGGCCTCTGCATCAGCTTCTCCTTCCTGACCTGCTTGTGTTCCAGTCCTGACTTCCTCTGGTGATCAACAGCAATGTGGAAGTAAGCTCAATAACCCCTTTTCTCCCCAAATTGCTTCTTGGTCATGATGTTTGTGCAGGAATAGAAACCCTGACTAAGACAGACCCCTTTCGCCGGGCGGTGGTGGCGCACGCCTTTAATCCCAGCACTTGGGAGGCAGAGGCAGGTGGATTTCTGAGTTCGAGGCCAGCCTGGTCTACAGAGTGAGTTCCAGGACAGCCAAGGCTACACAGAGAAACCCTGTCTCGAAAAAACCAAAAAAAAAAAAAAAAGACAGACCCCTTTCTTTGTGATAGGACTCAAGTTAAACCAAACATTTGTTGGACATTCCAACAAATTCTCTTTTACCCTTGCTACAGCACATCTTAAAGGCAGGACTGGTCATAGGTCAAGGTTTTTGTCACTGGATTGGTATTCAGATGTCTCTTTCAGTAGTTTGCAGAGAACCTTATGCCAAAGAGACTAGAAAATAGGGGTGAAGGCTCCATGTTTGCACTGTATGGATATTGTCTTCAGCAGTGCAGCCCATGCTGTCAGTTTTCAGAGAGCAACTCTCTGTTCTAGCATTAGTTTGGATTGTTTAGGGATCTCCATGGGACCACCTCAGGCAACAATTTCACTTAAGACAAGCTTAGCCCACCAGTGGAACCCTTGCCTTGTTACAGAATATGGCCAGTTCAGAATTAGTATATTCCTTTCCTAAGTGTCCTTACTAGGATCACCCTCATATATTTTAGGAAGCTTAAACTTCTGTAGGTTTTCACACTATCCTCCAAACCCCCAACCCCAATTCCATTTGTCTCTTCTTAAACCCTCTCCCACCATCCCTTCCTCTCTCAAACTGACCTGTCCATATCCAGTCCCCATGCAGACACAGTCAACCTGCTAAATCTATTCTAATTCCACTTCCCAGGAAGATTTGTGCACCTTCCCTGTCCTCTGCCACAGAACCCTCCTCATTACCTAACCAATCTGGTTCTTTAGATTGTAGCTTGCTTATTTATCATTTATTACACAGCTAATATCTACTTATAAGTGAATATATAACACATTTGTCTTTCATTGCTGGATTACCTCACTCAGGATGATTTTTTTTTAGAGTTGCATCTACTTTCCTGCAAGTTTTATATCTTTTTTTCTTAAGAGATGAGTAATACTCCTTAGTGTAAATGAATCACATTTTTAATCCTCCTCTAGTTGAGAGACATCTAGGTTTTTTTCCAGTTCATGTCTATCATGAATAAAGCTGCAATGAACACAGTTGAGCAAGTGTCCTTGTAGTCATATGGAGTGTCCTCTGGGTATTTCTTTTAATTATTACCCTGAGAACCATGACTATCTTTTTGTTGATTGTTGTTTTTATAGATTTCTTCTATCTTTTATCTCACTAAAATTTATTCATTAGGTCTTAACATTATTTAATAGAATAATATTGTGACTTAATTTACTCCCAGAGGACAGAACAGTTAAAAAATTATTATTTAACATATGATATTTTTCTTCCATTTACCCTACCCTACATTTGTTTGTACACTGTTAAAACCTTTAAAATTATTTTCCCTCTCTTTATATGCAGGAACATCAGAAATAATATGCTTATGCTCTACCTACAGTTATCACCATAATAAGCAAACTCATTTAACTACCAATCATTGCAGTACCCTTCATAATTATTAGGAGCATTAAATGAACCAAGAACCCATCAACTGGTGAAGAAATAAACAAATTGAGATCTATCATATGAGATATTATTTAGCAATAAAAGTAATTGGATATCAGTGATACATATTATAATGTGAATGAAGCTTGGAAAGCAATAAATAGCCACATAATTTTTACTCTATCTATAGTAACAGATTTAAATCTCTCAAATGGGTTTCAAGATACAACTATTTATTAGAGTGCTTGCCTGGCATGCAGGAAGTGAATTCTGAGTTAGATCTCCAGCAGCAATATGATAGTACATACCTATAATCCCAGCACATGGGAGGTAGATGTAGGGAATTTAGAAGTTCAGGATTGTCATGTATTAGATAACAAGTTTGAGACCAGTCTGTTCTACCTTAATCATTTCATCAAAATATCCTAAAGATAAACAATAAAATTCACAAATATATAGAGTTTAAAATTGACTGTGATTTCCCAGAGCCAAGGTAGAAAAAAAGACTCAGTATCTGTAATTAAGCAAAAGGAATTTTGATGTAATGGTGGAACTATTAGACAAGTTTATAGTAGTTATGGTTGCAGAGCTTGATAAATTTACTAAAAGTGTTAAATTTCACATGTGAAGCTACAGAAATGTTTAAAATATACTGAACACTACTGTACTTTAAAATAACATTGAGAATTGTATCCCAAATTTATAAACTAAAAGAAATTTGCTTCCTGTCAGGTCCTTTCTACATAGTTCTTCTGTACCAAAAAAGTGACTTTGGTATTACTGCTATTATTCTTGCAATTTTCTGAGATTTATAATACTAATGTGGAAACACACATTATGTGAGTATGCTTTTAGTGACAAGAGATATATGTATTTTCAGTTTAGTTTACTGTATTACTCTACCTGGACCAATACCTCTTGTTCTTTCATTTCATTCATTGAAATAAAAGATGTTTCCTTTTTGCAAACTATTTAAAGTGAACATTCAAGGGGAATTTGTTTAAAACATTAAATATGTCAAATTAAGCTATTTGTATAATGTAATGAAATTATTACTGCTCTAGAAAAGCTTTATTTTTTCATTAAAATCTTTTATTGTTCTAAAGGACACTCCAAATTGTACTTGTAATTCAGAATCTTGTTTCTGGAACTAGGTAACTTACATCTTACTCAACAGCCTGTTCCCTTTTCAAACACATAGATAACATCTAAAAACTTTCTGATATCCTTGTTAACTGCTGTGGCTTTGTGAATCAGAGCCACTGAACTTGAAACAAGTTTCCTTCAAGGATTAATTCATCCTTTTGTGACTGAAACAGAATAAACAACAACTCTCCTTGTCCAAACCTGTGGATATATTTTTCACTCAAGAAATTTCAGATTTCAACCAAAGATCCATTCTCCTGAATTATGATGTTGGAAAAGCGAACATATGTAGA
>NC_045030.1:84117332-84120189 GCF_008632895.1 Mastomys coucha | reverse complement strand
TCTTCTTCTTCTTCTTCTTCTTTTTTGGTTATTTTATTAATTTACATTTCAAATATTATCCCCATTCCTGGTTTCCCCTCTGCAACTTCCCTATTCCATCCCCCTCTCCCTGCCTCTATGAGGGTGCTCCCCCACCCACCCACCTATTCCTGCCTCAATGTCCTAGCATTTCTCTATTCTGGGGCATCAAGCCTACATAGGACCAGGGGCCTCTCTTCCTATTGATGTCTGACAAGGCCATACTCTGCTATATATGCAGCTGAAGCCATGGGTCCTTCCATGTGCACTCTTTGGTTGGTTCTTTAGACTCCAGGGAGCTCTTGGGGTCTAGTTGGTTGATATTGTTATTCTTCCAAGAGGGCTGCAAACCACTTCAGCTCCTTGGGTTCTTTCTTTAACTCCTCCATTGGGGTCCCTGTGCTCAGTCCAATGGTTGGCTGCAAGCATCCTCAAGTGTATTGGTCAGGCTCTGGCAGAGCCTCTCAGGGGACACCTATATCAGGCTCCTGTCAGCAAGCACTTCTTGGTATCAGCAATAGTGTCTGGGTTTGGTGTCTGCAGATTAGCTGGATCCCTAGGTGAGGTAAGAGAAGCCCAGAAATACACCCTCGATCATGTCCTGAACATGACATAAGAAGGTCCAGACAGTGGCCAGTTCTTTTTTGTTAATGCATCATTTGTCCACCCAGACTGTCTCCTTTTACTTTGCAAAGAGACTCAGGTCTGCATTGATATGATTGAATTTTCTCCAGAGGGTTCTTCTGGGTCCCTTTTACAATGATTGTGGCCCTTTAGAATGATGTTGATATTTTCTGGAATGTCTATAGGGAGTCTATGGGGGTGACTCTATTTGAGAGTCTTAGAAGGCAGAGATATGGAAAATGAAGTGACCACTTTCTGTACCTAGGCAGGATTTCCACTTTATGGTGGATGGTTGAGGGAATACCCTAACAGAAGCAGGGAGAGGAGGATGGGATAGGTGGTTTTTAGAAGGGAAACCAGAAAAGGGGATGACATCTGAAATGTACATAAAGAAAATATCTAATAAAAATTTCAAAAAAGAAAACAAAACAAACAAACAAAAAATCTATAGGGTCACCTAACCTGGTCCCATGGGCTGTCACAGAGACAGAACCCTCAACCAAAGATCATGCAGGGGCTGGACCTATGCCTCCTACACATTTCTAGCAGATGTGCAGTTTGGGCTTCATATGGGTCCCCTAACAATTGGAGTAAAGGCTGACTCAGATTCTGTTTCCTAACATTGGAATCCCTTTCCCCTACTTGGACTACCTGATTGGGACTCAGTGGAAGAGGATGTGCTTAGTCGTGCTGGGACTAGATGTCCCAGGGTAGGGTGGTACACAAGGGAGGAGGAGAAGGGGAGAGGAAAACTGTTGGGAGGATAGGTTTGGGAGAAGAGAAGGAACTGGGCTGCAATCAAGATGTAAAGTGAATAAACAAATTAATTAATGAAAAACAAAAATAAAAAATTATTTATTATTACAAATTGTGTCAAACATTAAAAGTTCATCAAAAGACTATAATTTATAATTCAAATAAATGAATAATGAAGAAAAACATTTGCAGTTACTATAATTAGATCCTCATCCATATTTTCTATTATTAGGAACAGAGAGTAAAATTCATACATTTATTTAACATTTCTAAGATTTATGTTTTTGTGAGAAAAATGCAAGACTGTTGTCTTTTTGTATGTTATGTTCCTGAAAATGTATGTCTAATTTGTTTTCAAAGTATATTTTAAATATTCTTTTATAAAAATGTACTTAACCAAAGAGAATTTAAAATTTCCATTATTTATATGTTTTTCTAATTGTCTTTGAATATAAATAAAAAATTTCCTAGTCCATTGACATGTGAAAGAATGAATACCGAGAAACCTTCAAGTTTAAAATGCCAGGCACTGAGGGAGAGAAAATTCTCAGTAGTTAATACTACCTGTTGCTCTTGCACATGACCAAAGTTTTGTTCCTAGCACTGATATCAGCACTCCTAATTATATGGAACCCCTGATCCAGGGAATCCAATCCTCTCTTCCAGATTCCACAGTCACTCAGATGCATTTGGATGCACATAGGTGTGTGCAAGCACACACACACACACACACACACACACACAGAGAGAGAGAGAGAGAGAGAGAGAGAGAGAGAGAGAGACTCACATAAATATAATTAACAATGCAACTATTCTAAAGAAAAGTAAATTAAATGGTAAAATAAAGATCAATTTCCAGCCTTCCCAAAATGAACACTTTTATACACACACAAACACACACAAAGTATATGCATATACTTAGAATGTTTGCCAGGAATCTCCAGGTCCCCGGCCCAGTGAGGGTAGTGGCAGAGGGCATAGAGTAGGAGTCTGGTGATGGCTTTAAAGTCTGAGAGGGTCTCAGGACTTTCTGGTTCTCTAATTATACTGAAATGCTGATGATAACTTCTAAAATGCCCGAAAACATTTCTTGCTCTTTCTGAGGGTAAAAGACTGCTAGCTTAGACAATTGACACCTGTAGCCTTAATGGGGGGGGTGTGCATGGGGGATTAAGAAATGTGGCCTTTGTTCTATCTCAGCAGGAACTGCCCAGCTCTAACTTTCAGACCACTAGTCAGAAGTCACAGGAAGAAAATGGGACACTTAGAGAAGTGGTTATAGAGTTTATTATTAAGTTGTAAAAAGTTTCCTATGAAAGCTATGTAAGGGGAAAAGTGGAAAGATCCTAAGTGGAGAAAGGAAAAAAGAGGACCTACCTATACCACTCCTAGACATATATCCAGAAGATGCTCCAACATGTAATAAGGACACATGCTCCACTATGTTCATAGCAGCCTT
>NC_045030.1:84107488-84115895 GCF_008632895.1 Mastomys coucha | reverse complement strand
TTTTTTTTTCTTTTTCTTTTTTGTGGAGGGGACCCTGAGAAAGGAGATATTGTAAATAAAGAAAACGTCTAATAAAAAAATTCTAAGTATGGAAAGGGAAAAATTTCTAGTTTAAGTGGGGAAAGGCAAAATATTCTTTTCTCTCTTCTTTGTTTTCAGTACTTATACATCTTTCAGAATTCATGATTACATGTTACAAAGTTCATCACAAGTTCGCACAAAAATATCAAATCATGAATTGAAATAGAAGTTTACAATAGAGAATGTTTACATGTATATCCATTAGGAGTAATTATTTAGCTAGATGTCCATCACCTGTCTTAGCTCCATAGGTTCACTGAAACCATAACAAAGTTATTAGTGAAGTTTTGTATAGATAAACCCAGTCAATATCTTATCTTCTGTCCTAGCACCTAAAATAAATTGTTACTTCCCTTTTATGACCTTTAGTTAATTGTTTTAGAACCTCTTGGAATGTGCTCTGAATAGGAGAAAATCTGGTTACTATCTAAGAGCAATTAACTGCTGACAGTAGACTGGCAGAGTTCTCATTGCAGTTTTGACTATAAAAAAAGGACCTAATAGCAGTCCCACAATAAAAGAGCTTAATACTCACAGATATATTTTATGAATTCTTATAGGATCACCATATAGTCTTAAGTCAACTAGTTGTTTATATAGTATCACTACAAGACAGTCCATCTTTGTGGATCTGGAGAGATCTGCTCTGAAGTGTTGTGCTACTACTTAGTGATTGTTATATATGCTTAATAATAACAGGGAAATCACATTAATATCAGAAATCTTTCCTAAAATGAATCCCTTACAGCCTTGCTTAATAAGGGTGTACCTGTCACATTTTATATTATAATCTGAAGCAGGCCATTTCAGGATGATCACCTGCTAGTTATTAGCTTGTCCCATTATGGCTCCTGACAAATGTTTATAAAATATCAGTTTCCATATGTTTTTTCAAATATCTCCACTGTTAGTTATTTCTTTGTTCCCTTTATCTGCACTTCCTTCCCATCTCTTTACTGACTTAAGCACCTCCTCCTTTTCCCATTCATATTGGCAATGTTCTACTATCTGCTACAGGATTTTTCCTCCTTCTCCATTAATGGCCCCTTTCATAGAATTGAATTATCCTACAGTGAGGATAATGTTCCTACAAGAACCTATAGTTGGTTGAAAAAGAAAAAAAGCACACTGGCAAGTGAGTCATAGACCCTTTCCGGGTGCTATTAAGGGGTGACTCCAAAAGAAATAAAAGTTATTACTATTGCTCAATATCTAACCAAAACTTGATGTTAAGACCTTCTTGCTGAATATACCACTTGCTTTGAACAGAAGATGAGGAGATATTATGTCGGTACTAACTGGGAATTTTCTTCCAAAATGGATGGCTTTCAGAGTACCAGAAGGTGATATGTAGGGTTTTGTTTTGGGGAGAAGTGGGAGGAAGGTCTTCAACATTGTTATCTAGTTGTAAACCAAGTGAACTACATTAATAAGTGGTAGAATGAGACATATCCATAATGCATGGATGGATGTTATGGGTCAATGGATGGGGCATGGATATTATGAGGTTAATGAGCTGTTTATTGACTGGATTTTAGGCCTGCTCTATAGCAAACAAAGGCCTGGAGCTATAACTTTCACCAAGAACCCATGGATGAATATGAAGAGCTCATAGATCCAAGGGCTAAACCTGCTACTATTGTTTTACTAAATAGATGTAGTGTCAAACTGAACTTTGAATTACTATCTACACATCCATATATTAGTGTAGCTCTTAGACCCTATGAGTAAAATTGCTTTCTGTGGTATATGACACTTATTCCAGAAATGTACAACTGATCAAAGTGATGTGTAGCTATGGAGTGCTCAGTCACATAATGGACATCCATATTACACAACTTCCTTCTAAGCCCCCCTGACCATTGTGGAAACAGCAAAAGAAAGACAGTAAGAGACAGGAAGAAGTGATAAAAAGAAAGTGTTTTTAACAAATGGTGCTGGTCTAACTGGAGGTCTACATGTAGAAGAATGCACATTGATCCATTTTTATCTCCTTGTAAAAAGCTCAATTCCAAGTGGATTAAGGACCTCCACATAAAACCAAATACTTTAAATGTAAACAGAAAAGAAAATGTGATAGAGAATGGAACGGATCTGCACAGGGGAAATTTTCCTGAACAGAACAACAATGGCCTAGGCTCTAAGATCAACATTTAACAAAAGGGACCTCCTAAACTTGCAAAATTTCTGTAAGGCAAAGGATACTATCAGTAGGACAAAACAACAGCCAGCATATTGTGAAAAGAAGTTTACCAACTCTACATCTGATAGAGGGCTAATATACAAAATATACAAGGAATTCAGGAAGTTAGACTCCAGAAAACCAAATAACTCAATTAAAAAGTGAGATACAGAGGTAGACAAATAATTCTTAACAAGGGAGTCTTGAATGACCAAGAAGCACCTAAAGAAATGTTCAAAATTCTTAGTCATCAGGGAAATGAAAATCAAAATAACCCTGAGATTCCACATTATACCAATCAGAATGGTTAAGATAAAAATCTCAGGCAACAGCAGATGCTGGCAAGGATGTAGAGAAAGAGGAACACTCCTTCATTACTGGTAGAATTGCAAGCTGGTTCAACCACTCTGAAACCAATCTTATGGTTCCTCAGAAAATTGGAGATTTCTCAGAAAATTAGAAATAAATTTACTTGAAGACCCAGCTCTCCCACTCTTGGGCATATACCCAAAAGATGCCTCAACATGCCACATGGGTAGATGCTTCACTATCTTCATTATGACCTTATTTGTAATAGCCAGAAGCTGAACAAAAAAAATCAAACCAGATGTCCCACAACAGAAGAATGGATACGGAAAATGTATTTAATTTACACAATTCAGTTATTAAGAATGAGAACATTATTAGTTTTGCAGGCCAATGTATGGAACTAGAGAACATCATCCTGACTGAGGTAACTCAGACCCAAAAAAGGCATGCATCATACATACTCACTAATAAGTGGATATTAGACAAAATACATACAGAATACCCAGGATACACAGAACTCAAGAAGGTTCACAAGCCAAAGAGCCAATATGAGGATGCTTCAATCCCACTCAGGATGGAGAAGAAAGCAATCATGAGGGGCAGAAGGAGGAAAGTACCTTTGTGGGAGAGGGGACAGGGAGGGCAAAAGGGGGACAAAGTCAGGTATTATGGGAGAAAACAGGACTGAAGCCCTGAGGACTAGCAGAAAGAATGGAAACAGCCAACCTTGGGAAGTAGGAGGGTTGTGACACTCTAGAATATTCCAGAGACCTGGGAGGTGAGAGACTCTCAAGATCCAAAGACAGGGATCTTAGATAAAATGCTCAATAGTGGGGAGAAGAAAGTTGTAGAGTACACCTCCAGTAGAAAGACAGGGCATCAAGTGGAGAGATGGGGTTACTATCCTACAGTCAAAAACTCTGACCTAGAATTTTTCCTGTCTAAAATAACTGCAGAGACAAAACTGGAGAAGAGACTCATGGAAAGGAGGCCCAGTGACCAGCCCAAATTGGGTTCCAGCTCAAGGAGAGGCTCCAAGGCCTGACATTATTACTGAGGCTATGGTGTGCTTACAGACACATAACCTAGCATGGCTACCCTCAGAGAGAAGTCCAACAAGCAGCTGAAAGAATCAGATACAGATATTTACACCCAACTGCTGGGCAGAAGCCAGGGATCCCTGTGGTTGAATTAGGGAAAAGCTGGAAGAAGCTGAGGAGGAGGGCAACCCCATAGGAAGACCAGCAGTCTCAATAAACCTTGACCCTTGTGATCTCTCAGACACTGAACCACCAACCAGACAGCATACACTATTTGTTATGAGACACCCAACACATACAGCAGAGGACTGCCTCAGTGAGGGAAGAGTCACCTAACCCTCAAGAGACTTGAGTCCCCCAGGGAATGGGGAGGACTGACAAAGTAGGAAGGTAGGGATATCCTCTTGGAGACAGGGGAGGAAGAATGGGATGATGAACTGTCAGAGGAGGGCAGACCAATAAGGAGATAATGACGGGACTGTATAAAATGATTAAAGATAATATAAAAAATGGAAATAGTTCTACCTAAATCTCCAACATATAACAAGGATGCATGCTCCACAATGTTCATAGCAGCCTTATTTATAAAAAGCCAGAAGCTGGAAACAACCCAGATGTCTCTCAATGAAAGAATGGATATAGAAAATGTGGTACATTTACTCAATGGAATGCTATTAAGTTATGAAAAATGACAACTTCATGAATTTTGCAGACAAATGGGTGAAACAAGAAAATATCATTCTGAGTGAGGTAACTGAGACCCCAAAGGACATACATGGCATGTACTCACTGATAAGTGAATATTAGCCTAAAGCTCAGAATACCCACAATGCAACTCACAGACCATATGAAGCTTACCAAGAAGGACTCCCCCCCCCCCGAAAAAAAAGGAAGGAAGGCCCAAGTGTGGATGCTTCAATTCCATTTAGAAGGAGGAACAAAATAATTATGGGAGGTAGAAGGAGGGAAGGACCTGCGTGGGAAAAGGGAGGGGGAGGATAAAAGGGGGCAGAATCACGTATTGGAAGTGACAAAAGAGAAGTCCAGAGGGCCAGAAGAATATGCCCCAGCCTGCGGGGCAGTCAAACAGGAACTGGGGGACCACTTGGAAGAGAATGAAGGGTCAAGAGATGCAAAGAATGGACAGCAAGTCAAGAAGGCTGATCAAGCTGACAAATTTTAATTTTTCCCAACCATTATATACTCATTGAAGCAGGATAGGGGGTGAGGGGAGGAGAGTAGGGTTGCTTTGTCTCCTGGGGAGTGTAGGTGCTCTCAGGACCAGGAAATTTGCTAGGTGAAAAGTTCAGCAGGGGGAACAGAACAGAATTGGTTGCTAGGAACCTGTCCATATGATCCATAGCTATTTGTTCCCATCTGGGCTGGTAGTTAGTCACTTGTCCACAAAATCCACAGATGTTTGTGCTCATAACAAAATGGATTGCTAGATATCTAACCGCAAAATCTATAGCAGGTATTCTCATACCAAGATGGGTTGGTAGATACCTAAAAGTAAGATTAATAGCTATTTGTTCTCATCTGTGTTGGTACTTTCCCACTGAGGCAGCTGCTAATTTTCAACTGGGTTAGTAATTTCTTCCAGAGGCCAAGACTAAGCACTTATGGCTGGCAGAGAAGTTAATGTTCAAAGAAGGTTGCTCCCAACAAGAATGAATAGAAATATGTGACAATGGGGAGTGGGGGATGGGGGGAACACCTAGAAAGTCCCAGATGTCAGGTATATGAGATACACCCAGGCACCAATGGGAATGACATTAGCAGAAATACCCAACACTGGGGAGGTAGAACCTGAAGAGACCACTTGTAGGAGACAGACAGGGCCTGTACAGTAGAAGGGTGGGCCCTACCCATCTCAAATCTTTAATCCAGAATGCTAAAGGAAATGCAGGGACAAAAAATGGAACAGGGACTGAAGGAAGGCCATTCAGAGACCGCCCCACTTTGGGATCCATCCCATCCAGACATCAAACACTTTCACAATTGCTGATGCCAAGAAGTGCTTGCAGACAGGAGCTTCATATGTCTGTCCTCTGAGAGGCTCTGCCAGCACCTGACTAAGACACGTTCTGATACTTACAGCCAACTATTGGACTTAGTCTGGGGACCCCAATGGGATAATTAGAAGAAGGACTGAAGGAGCTGAACCCCATGGGAAGAATGACAGTATCAATTCACAGGACCTCTCTGAACTCCCAGGGACTAAACTATCAACTGAAGAGTATACATGGGTATGTTCAAGGCTCCTGCTACATATGTAGCAGAGGACTGCCTTATCTGTCATCAAGGGAAGGGGAGGCACATGTTCCTATGGAGGCTTATTGTACCAGAGAATAGGAATGCCAGAGGGGTGTGATGGGATTGGGTGGATAGGTGGGTGGGGAAGCACCGTCCTAGAAGCAAAGGGGACAGGTGATGGGGTGGGGAGTTTGAGTAGTTGAGTTGGGGAAGGGGGCAACATTTGAAATGTAAATAAATAAAATAATAAAAGATAGGTAGAATATGAATTTATCTTTAAATTTCTATTTCCTTTTTGAAAACAGACATATGCATTTAAAATAAGTGAAACAGGAAATTCCAGGAGAATTCAGTATGTAAGAGTATCTGAGAATATCAAGTTAGTGTCACTGTAGACAGGTATCATTTCATAGAGCATGTATATTATACACTTCTTAGCTATATGATAGTGATTTGAGTTGTAGCCATCTTTGAGTGCTAAGTTATTTGGAAAAGAGGTTAATACCATTCCAGTAAAGACTAGATGAGATAATTTGTGATAAATAATTTTATAATGCCTGATGCAAGGTTCCCATTTAATAAATGGATATGGATTGAGTTGTCACCGTGTTTGAGGGTTAAGCTATCTGTGCAGTAGACTAATAGCATTTCAGTAAAGACTAGATGAGATAATTTGTGATAAATAATTTGTACATTGCCTGATACAAAGGAATAATTTAATAAATGAATATGTATCTTAATAATGATTGATTTTACAGTAAGCCTCAATCTTTTAATTTATAACAATAATTCATATATAAACTGCAGTATAGTTGTTGCAATTGTTTACTTCACTTTGGACATCACAGAAGTGTATTTAATTTTCAGTTGTGAGCCTAGACTTTAATGGCTGAGCCATACACAAAAGATATTCCATCCTACCAGAGGGGCACATGAAGTGGAAACCTAAGGGTTCTTTGGAAAGTTAGTTGGGTTGGGTGATATTTTACTGTGGCAAACACATGAAGAAATGTTTCATTGAAGTGGACACAGGTGAACACAGACTTGTGAAGAATGTTTTGCTGAAGCAGACACAGGAGAAGGATGTTTTGCTAAAGCAAGCTTATGAAAGGACGTGTGATGAAAGATTCTTTGTTAACAATATGCATATATTGGTCTGCCTTAGATTGCATAGCTGAGCTCCATTTCTCATAGAGAAACGCACCAAAAAAAAAAAAAAAAAAAAGGAAAAACAAAAACAAAAAAATCATCTGGTGGTATGCAGGGGCTTCTTGCTGCTTCCACAGACTAGGGCTGATTGGCAGAGTGTTGTCAGCAGAGACAGATGCACATGCTAAGGCAAGAAACATGGAAGACACATGATGTTTGGAGGGAGTTTAAAGAGAACTTGATGGAATGTGATGCAGGCTGGGAGCTTGGTTTGCTTGCATAGCTGCAATGCTTGTTGGTGTTGCACCTTTGCTGATCTTCACTTTGCAGAAAGAGTCACAGCTGAGAATTTCTCCTGACATACCTCCTGGTCCTTCCTGCTGACTTATGCCAAAGCCAAGGCCTGTCTCTCTCTGCTAGGTAGTACCACCACTGCTGATTCATATTTGCTATATGTTCAATATCAAACTGGTATATCTGTGAAGTGTTTTCAAGTAGATTGAGCTGCCACTGTTGAGGTGTGAACTGAACTGCTGAATTCCAAACAATATAGATGGGAGTTGTTCCAAAGAATCATTTCTGAACATGTCTATTTCCCCTGTACCCTTTCTTTCTACTACCTCTGGTAGGTGGTGGGCTAAAAGGGAGGTTGAAGAGTTTAAGAATCATCATTAAAAGTAGACTTTGAAAAAAAAATATAGTTGCAGGTACTTGCTCAGCTATGTTCATACTAGATTTCTTTATATATCCAGAAACTATAAACAATCTATATGTCCCTCAACTGACAAATGGGATAGAAAAAAAATGTGGTACATTTACACAATAGTTGTTAAAAAAATAACATTCAAAATATGCAAGCAATTAATGATACTGTAAAAGTCATCATGGGTGAGTCCACCCAGAAAGACAAACATGGTATATACTCACCGATTAGTGGATATTAGCTGTAGAGAAAAGGATAATCAATCACAGACCAAAAGAGGCTAATTAAGAAGGAGGGCTCAAGGAGGGAATTATGAACCTCCTTGGAAAGAGTGGTTGGACTGTGGATGGGAGTAAAGGAACAAGAGGGATCAGGTTGAGGTAAAGATGGAAGGAGAAAGAACTGGAAGAGACAACTGTAATCAGGGGCATTTCAGGTGTGAGTTAGGCTCTAGATAGGACAACTAGTAAGGGGGGACATAGAGACTGAACCAGACATCTCCTTTAAACAGGCAATACTTCCAGGGGAGGAATTTGGACACAAACTCCTTTGACCAATGAATTCTCTTGCATACATTGTGGTAAAGGTACTACAGAAATTGAAGCAGTAGCCAAAGACTGGTACTGTAAGGAGAAATTAAAGCTTTAAACCTGTGCTGACTAGGAAGAAAAGTTATGGGCCTAAGAA
>NC_045030.1:84104408-84107098 GCF_008632895.1 Mastomys coucha | reverse complement strand
GGTGCTGAACCAGGGCGTCCTGAAATCAAAATATACCTCTTGTAATTACATCAAGATGTGGTCTCTCAGGATTCTTTGGGTGTATGTCCTTCCGAGATTTGAGTGGGGGTCTCCCCCAGGGGTCTTTCAGTACAGCTTTGTATCCGTGCCACAAGATGGAATATACCCCTGATACTACCTGAAGGGCCATGAACCAGAGACTGGATAGCCCAAATACCAAGGATAGAACCAAACACAAGTGGCAAAACAAAAAACTCAATAAAATGATTCCTAGTGTATAATCATAGACAGGAGCCTAGCATAATTGTCATCAGAGAAGCTTCATCCAGGAAATGATTGAAACAGATGCAGAGGCCCACAGCCAAACATTAGGTGGAGCTCAGAAAATCCTGCTGAAGAGGAGGAGAAAGGATTATAGGAAATAGAGGGATCAAAGACCCAAGAAAACTCACACAATCAATTAACCTGGGCTCACAGGGGCTCACAGAGACTGAAACAAGAATCATAGAGCCTTTGTGAGTCTGACATATGCCCTCTGCATATGTATTATGGTTCTGTAACTCCTAACTGTGGGAGCAGTGGTTGTCTGACTCTTTTGCCTGCTTTTGGGACCCCTTTTCTCCCACTGAGTCACTTAATTTAGCCTTAAATACAAGAGGATGTTCCTGGTATTATTACAACTTGAGATGTCATGTTTTGTTGACAGCCCTGGCAGGCCTGCTCTTTTCCAAAGGGAAATGGAAGAGGAATGGGTGGAAGGGATGAGGTCCTAGGAGGAGAAGAGTAAGAAGAAACTGTTCTAGAGGTGTAGTATATGAGACATAAAGAAAGAAAGGGAGGGAGGGAGTAAGGGAGGGAAGGATGAGGAAGGGAAGAAAAAAGGAAGGAAGGAAGGAAGGAAGGAAGGCTTGCATTTAACTGCATACAAAATAAATTTCAAAAACACTGCCATAAAGTCACCATAAGGGAATAACTAGAGATAAATATTTCCATCTCTATATACCAACAAATATGCTACCAGCTGCTATCTTTTGCCTATGTCATACTCAAAATCCTCAGCCCAACAATTCAATTTGTATATTCCTATAACTTGAAGTAGAGAACATTAAATGCTGATATATTGTTCACAATTTAGAACCCCATGCTTGACCCTGTAATTTAAGAACCATAAATCACATGTTGTCTGAAGTATATTATTATAAATATTCAGCATTTTTAACACACACAATTCTACAGTTACCCTTTAAGATCCCTATAAATTGAGCAGAAAATAAACATATTTTTGAAAGATTCTCAATCCACTACAACGGATTAAATGCCATAATGAAGCGCTATAGATGTCTTCTTCAGTGACTCGTTTTACTGTGTGATTAAAAGTTTATTGGAATGATATGCCTGCCAGCCATAAAGAAATGAATACCAGCAGAGCACACTAAATTTATGAGCTGTTTGCATAATGTAGGTGGGAATATGTGTGTATTCACAACATTTTTTATTGCTAGATGATAGCTTCATAGTTTTAAGACGTCTTTTCAAATGACAGAGCACTTATGATAAATCTATTTGCTCATAGTGACAGAATGGTTCAGAGAAAAGATTACCTACTATTTTAAAGACCACAGGAGGATCATTAATGTAATTTACTAATAATTTATTTCAAACTCTGGAGGAAAGTTTTACTTCTCAGTTTGTTTGTAATGATTTTGATTTAGTAGTGTAACAGCACATATTGTAGGCAAGTTAATTTATATACAGAATTCCTTTAAGTTTTTGTATGGTAATTTTCAATATTTCACATTGATTTATCAGTTTTAGGACTGGGTTGAAAAGTGAATATTTCTAACAAAATCCTTACTAACTCACAAACAATACTGGGTATTGAGTGTGTAAAGTTATGATCATGTAAGCAAAAGGAGACTTAAAAATTCCAGAATAAAAATAGAAAGTATATTGTGGTATACTTCTTGTATATAATAGATGAGGAAAAACATACTCATATGTAGCTCATATCCTAAAGGTTGGTCCTACACCCCTATGAAAAGAAGCATCACTAATAGTACTCAATGGATTTAAAAGGAACAAAGGAAGGGCAAGAAATTAGACATATTGGGGGTGGCTAGGGCTTTTTAGAGAATGGGAGTTGGATATCATTTTCCATAAGATGTATCATAAGGATATATAAATTTCTTAAGGAAAAATTGCAACATATTCAAGCAAAACAATCCTAAATGATAGCAAAGAATATTTTATGCTAGATCACACAGAAAAAAAAAAAACAAAGTTATACTTTAATTTATATGTATAACTAGATCTGTACACCTAGGTCACCCCCACTCATATGTAGTAGATGTAAAGCTTGATCTTCATGAGAGTCCCCCAACAACTGGAACAGGGGCTGTTTCTGAATCTGTTTCCTGCCTCCCCATGGATCCTATTCCCCTAACTGGGGTGCCTTGCCTACCCTCAATGGGAGATGATGTGCCTAGTTCTGCAGGGACTTGATGTGCAGGATTGGGTGGGGGGTGTGGGACAAGATATCAGAGGAGCCTCTGGAGGGAATAGGGAGAGGATCTGTGTGAGGAGATACTGGGAGGAAGGGGCCTAATATTGGTATGTAAAGTAAATAAATTTAAAAAAAAAGAAAAGCAACTGGTGTTTTTTAACCACTCAACAATCTTTTTTTTTTTTTT
>NC_045030.1:84099518-84104397 GCF_008632895.1 Mastomys coucha | reverse complement strand
TGGGATTAAAGGCATGTATCACCACTGTCTGGCTTAACAATAACTTTTGACCTTCTTTCTATCTTCTCTGGGAATATACTTGTCTCATTGTAAATGCAATGTTTTGCAAAGTTAATTTTAAGCAAAAAGATAGAATAGTTCTGCCTATTTTGACAAAAGTGGGAATAAAATTTACAATTCTATTCATATTGTATTTTCATGCTGCCTTCAGTTACAAAATAAAATGTGTACATACTATTGTAATTGCAGCATATGTCATTTTTTGTTAACAAAGAAATCATATATAAAACATATATTTTGTTAAGGTTGTTTATAAAATATGTGAAAATTCCATAGAGCCATACTTCTGTATGACATATTAAATCTAAGTGGCATAGTTGGACAGAAATGCTGTATCAATGTCTTATATATTTATTCATATATTTATAACTATATTACTATGGCATTTGTGAATTTGGTAAACCTTTGCATATTATTTTATTCTTTTCATTTAAAGCATTTTTCTTAGACTATAACACTAAATAGAGCACAGAAAGTACATATGTATCTAAATGCGCTTCAGAGCATTTTATTTTATGAAATTTAGGAAGATTTTTAATATAAATTTTAAGCAGCTTTAACTAGATATGGGTTGGCAAACTGTGGCAAAATCCATATGGACCAAATCAAGCCTATCACAAGATTTTGTAAATAAATATGGCTAGGAATATAGTAATGTCTATTCATTTGCATATTGTGTGTGGTTAATTTCATGTTATCATAATAGAGCTGAATAGCATGACATGATTTGTGAGGTTGATTATAATTATTATTGGACCCTTATACACTAAGTTGTACCTGGCTTTAAGAGATAATAAATGTGCTTCTACTGCTGTATTTTTCAAGCACAGAGCTCATTTCTGAAGTTTTTAGTTTTATTGTTCTGTAAAATATCATATAGGACACAATTTTCATTTAATTAACATAATTTTCCCTGTTATTAAAAGAAGACATTTGGCTAATCATAATAAAGTAGAGAAACTATACAGTCTCTATATACAGAAAATTCCATTGACAATTCCAATTTTGAATAATAGTATAATAAAATAATGCATGGCAATTTTTTATTAGAAAGAAATTCATCAAAACTATCTTCTTCAATAAACTTTGTATATTACAGTGTTTGTTACTTTATTATATTTGTATTATATTTCTTAGTGTTCTGAGAAAAATTTATCTTCAGTGTTACACACATAAAGATAATTGTTTTATTCAATTTCTTAAGTTGTTTGTTTTAAGTTAGTAAGAATACAACCTGAAAATGCATTGCATGTTTTTATTTTTATCAGTCTTCTTTTACACCTTTTCTTATGCAAATGAGAGTAGAAATTACACTCATAGTCAAATTGAAATATTAATATTTTATGTGATAATATTAAAATACTAAAACTTGAAGGAATAATTATAAATAAGAATGTTCTTATTTGTTTCTAATTTTAAAGTATTTCCTTTATTGAAAAATTATATCACTGAAAAGATCATACTTTAAATAATTACATTGAAGAAAAATAAAGCCATGCTTTGGGGGTATGTTTATTTGAAATTTAAAATGATTTGTGCAGATGTGTGTATTTTGATATGTAAATAAAGTGAAAGTGCCTATAAAGTTAAGCAGAGACCGAATCCCCTGAAGCTATAGTTATATAGAGTGTTATCTACCATTTGCCCTTGCAACCTCCTCCCACAAATAAAACACGCACAACCAACCAAACAAGAACAAGAAGAAAATCAAGCATATAAAACAATCATTTTGTGGATGCTGTAGTATGTCACAGTGTGTCCCACAGTGTATTCCCAGGTCCATGCATCTTTTCTTTCAAATATTTATTTAAATGAGTCCTTGGTATGGATCAAGATCTCTGGTTTCTGTGACACCATTAATATTGGATCATCACTCAGACTTTTCCAGGTTATCTTGTTGCCTTGTGTCATGGAGATCCTACGGCTTTATACAGGCTCTTTCATATGTTCCAAGCATTCTCAGATGATAGCAATTTTTGGGTGAGCCAATTCAGGGCCCTGGGTTTGGGCCTGTGTGTGTAGCTGAGCTGGTCAGTCTGTTGGCACTCCCTTATTTGTACCACCAGGGTGAGTTCTCCAGCACTGCTATTGCTAGACCATAATAGAATATTAGTATATGAACATTCTGAATATAAGTATATCTACATGATAAATTATTGTTGCATTACTTCTCCTGAGAAGACATGATGAACTATCAATTAACTACCAATAGGGTATCAAACAATATACAAAATAATTCTACCCAAGTAAGCTTGATGAACCAATGATGTTATCAGAGTTACTTACAGAAGCATGAGTGACTCTAAAACAACTACCTCAATGAAATGTCCCATTCCATGTAGGTGATGGCATTCTGAAAAATGCAAAGTTTCCCTTTTCTATTAATTTTCTACTTAAGGACTCTAGCACCTCCTGAGGCAACATGAGCTGGAGCAGAATTGCATACAGCTGGGAGGAAGTCACAAGAGTGAATGGCTTGAAGGTTATGTAAGGATCTAATAATCTTTCTAGCACATCCTTGAGAGAATTTCAGGAGGCACCATCTTGTTGAGGGTCTCTTGTGATAATCTCAACTACCTGATTAAGATCAAAATTCATTATGTACAGAAGGCAGCACTCTACAAAAATTACTATAATTTAATACCATCTGAAATATATGTTCTAAGGCTAACAAATATATAGACTATTGAAGATTTGAAAGGTAGTGGTGGGTAATAGAAGACGTTAGGGGCTGGACTAGAAATGGTGTAAATACAGCAATCATGCATGACATTGTCCAAAAACTAGAAAACAATAAAGAAAAAGATGAACAAATACTGACTTCAGCCTGCTTTTTCTCTAGTTTGACCATTACAAGATATAGTTGATTTATGCTATCTTAAGTTTAATAGGTAAGAAACCAATATCCAATTAAACTAACATATTCCTTGTTACTATTTAGTTTGAGCAGGTTTTTTTTTTTTCAAAATATACCTACAGTTGGGTTGGAATTCACGATGGAGTTCAGATATGTTTAAATGTATTAGACCTCCTACCTCAGGTTTTAGAATACTAGAATTATAGATGTGTACACGCACACCTGGCTATACTAAGAGGTCATTTCTCCAGATCATTTATTGCTGAGTAGCTCATGAAGGGAGAATATAAATAGCACTATCTTAAATGACTACTGGAAAGTAGAAGCTATGTATGGAGAAAAGGAGTAGTGAGTATGCATAGAAATAGGTCTTTCTTTTATCCCTTTATGTTTGATATGTCAAATAGCTCTTAACCTCTTTGAAGATAAAGAGGCTGAAGATAACATTGAAGATAATGTTAATATAAGTAATTTATTATCTGGAATACTGAGCAAGTGAATATGGAGCACACTTAGTTTATGTGTAAACTAAGTGTGGCTTATTATTTAAAGAATAATAATATTATTTTAAGAATTGACATTTATCAAATCATTTCAAGACTTTGAATTATGAGTACTACTAAAATGATAATGATAACTATACAAATTTATCAGTGTTGTTCTCATCTAATCACAGCAAGCTCTCTTTATTTATATTTTGTCAAAATTGATAGGCTTCTTCTAAATCTTATATAGGAAAACAGGAGATGTGTATTAACCAAAATACTTCTGAAAATACAAATTTGAAGGTCACATGACTTTAAAATTTACTACTAAATCAATGTGATCAAGACAGTATGACACTGGAACTAAGGACATGAAAATTCAGCATAACATGTGGTAAATGGGATATTCTCATACAGTTATCTGTACATATATTTCTAAATAAGTAATTCATTTCATAAACAAACTTTGAAAGACATTCTAGAATAACTGGATACATAAAGAAAATGTGTGCTGATCTTTTCATTAGATAAGCAAAATTTGAAAGCATGCTATGCTATAAATTTATGGGTTTAAACATAAAAACCTGAAAGTCAATATTAATGTACTTGTAATCATAACTTTTTATTTCCACATGGTTGAGAAGACATTATGTAAAACCATAATGATGCATCTATATTGCAAAAGACAGTATGTAAAAATACATTTTCTAATAACAACATAAGGAATGATGCTATTGTAAATAGAGTATTGTGCTATTTAAATATGGTCATTATAATGATAAATAATTTACACATATACACATATGTGCACATATTATGGTAATTAAGAGGTATGAAACATCTCTTACTCATCTCCAGTAGAAAGGCACAGAATTATTTTTAAGACTTTTCTGAATTTTTATGTTAAATTTGTGCTTCACAAGGCAAGTTGTCAATATGAGACAAAAAGTCTACAAAAATACATTAAGTTTGCTTTGTGTTTGTCATTTACTCCTTGGCATGGGGTGTATCCTGAAGTTTGGTTAATATATTCACTGCAATTCTATTAAGAAAAGTGATTTCTCATTTGAAATTGGCTACCAATTATAGATTGCTTCTTGGTTAAGGAATTAAGTCTGTTTCTACTTCTGCCTGTCAGCCCTAAGAATGACAGTCCTTTTTTTTTATTAGATATTTTCTTTATTTGCATTTCAAATGTTCTCCCCTTTCCTGGTTTTCCCTCTGGAAAAAAACCCTATATCCTCTCCATTACCCCTGCTCACCATCCCACCCCCTCCCACTTCCTGGCCCTTGCATTCCCCTACACTGGGGCATAGAACCTTCACAGGACCAAGGGCCTGTCCTCCCATTGATGACCAACTAGGCCATCCTCTGCTATATATATGCTGCTGGAACCATGAGTCCCACCATGGTTGATGGTTTAGTCCCTGGGAGCTCTGAGGGTACTAGTTAGTTCATATTGTTGTTCGTCCTAAGG
>NC_045030.1:84092906-84098231 GCF_008632895.1 Mastomys coucha | reverse complement strand
CTTACTCCTATTTCCAGTAGAACTCTTTTATTCTTTCCATGTTGGTTTTGGATTCCAACAACATCCCATCTATTACTGTGTGTGCCAGAATGGCTCACACAAACTGTTTAGTTGTGGGTCTCCTTGTTAGTTCAAATCTACTACAAGAAGAATCTTCTCTGATGATTGTTGAGTGTGACATTGATCTATGGGTATAATATACTGTCATTAGGAGTCATTTTATGGCTATGCTTCTTTAGCAGAACAACAGTATTTGGTTTTCACAAGCCTATGACCTGTATCAGGTTCTTAAACACCCAAGCAATGTGAGGATTACATTCCATCTCATGGAGCAGGCCTTAAATATTATCAGAGATAAGTTGTTTATTTTCACAATGTACCATTATTGTGCCAGTATATAATGCAAGCAATTCTCTGTTGTAAGTCACAGATTTTATAGGTGTATTGGTGGTTACTTCCCCCCTCCTTTTGGTAGCATGAAGAATATCTTATAGTATCATAAACATGAGTGAATATGGGTGAAGGCTATAGTTAGTTATAAGCTTGACTTCTTGTCCAGTGAGAAATGATGTCTTCAACAATATGGCCTTACCATTGGTTTCTGCAGACACACCAATAACCTTGGCAATAACCTGAGATGTTTCAGGGTTTCCAGGGAATCCCTTATGAGGATAGAATATCTTCAAGTTGTAGTTATACATAATAAAGAGACATGTAAACACACAAAATATACAGCTCTATAATACAGAGATGAAACTATGAAAAACCATTACAACTAAAGCTGGTTTTTTCCCTCAACTGAAATTTCCAAAATTCTTTAGATATATCATTCCCAGTGATATTGATTGGTTTATAAAAACAAACAATATGTAAAATAATGTTTCATAATATGGAATGTCTATAGAGAGTGTGTAGTTAGAAAAAAAATCTTAAATTTTAATCTCATCTTGAAATTGGTTTTTAGATATTGACTTATTTAATATCCAAATGTTCTTTATCTAAAGTATACTGGCAAGAACTTAAAATTTTCCATATGTTAAATAAGATTTGTCTCATTATAACACAGAAGATACCAACATCAGATAACTAATAATGATGTGATCTCCAACTCTTGATCCTTCTGCTTCAGCTTCCTAAGGATTACAGGTATATGACATCAGACCTAACTAAAACAGTCTTGTCATTTTGATATAGAGTTTAGTACTATGGGCTTTATGAATGCTAAGGAAGTACTCTGTAATTAACCTCTATTTAATTTCAGCGAAACAGTTTAGATACCTCAATAGAAACTCACTGACACATAGCTGCAACTTTTGTTTAAGAACAGATATGGAAGTTTCCTCTGTACTGGCCATCTTTCATAGTATAACAGTGGTATGCATATTATGGGTGTAACCAACCACTTTAAAATTTTATTTAGGGCCCACTATGTAAAATGAAAACCACTTCTGGTACTGTTATTGGTTCAAGAACCTATAGCTACACAGATTCTATATACTATATGAGAGAACTTATTATTTGTGGCTTTCCCTTCTCTCCCTGGGAATGTTGGCCACTGGCCCATGAGTACAAAGGGAGCAGAGTTAACAAGGTTCAAATTCTCCATGAGCATGAAGGAAATGCCATACTTCTGGTATCAGCTACAGAGAGGCAGTTCAACTTTATTAGGGGTGAATCAAGGGCTATAAAGTTCTAGAGAAGAAGGTAGGAGCCTCCAGAGTGGGTATGTATCATTGGCTAGAGCTTAAGGTACCAAAGAATGCCTCATTGGCATGGAGAGGCATTCCAGGGAATTCCAGGTTGCTTGCTGGGCAAGTTCTTATCTAGAGAAAGAAAATTGAACTGTAATCTAATCAAGCTTACATGACATTCTGTAGGTAGTAGGTTTTGGAGTTTAGGCCTCCCCGGAGAAAATCAGAGAAGGGGAATCACTGTTGGTAGAGGAGCTATCAGGACATGGTAGGCTGTGATATTAATTAGCAAGGTTTCCCCACAATTATTCTGGTAAGTAAACATAGTATCAAACCAAATCCTAATGACCTATCATAATACCTGTAGATTATGGCATCTCTGAACTCTCATCAAAGAAGCGTCATGTAACAGTAGATAATGACTAACACAGATACCCACAGGTGGACAGTGTACAGAGATTGAGAGATTATAAAATTTCCATCCACATATGTACCTCTTCTCCAAAGGCTTAAACACCATAGTGGAAGAGGAAACAGAAAGAGTGCAAGAGTTACAAACAGCTGATGTGTTCAAGCACTGGACAAAATTCCTGCATTGAAGGGGAGCTAGCCACACAAATTTACCCCTGGCTGAGGAGCTATTGGCAGTTCCTGGTTGCTGGGAGTGAAAGGGTAAGTTTTCTCTAAATGCTTAACCTCTGTCAGATCTCCCATGGTCCAGAGCATGTGATCAGGGCAAATTGATTTTGATGGAGGAAAAGAGCATAAGGGAAATGGACTGGGAACTGTTGTGGCAAGGAGGATGAGCAGGATCAAATCAGCTTGTATCTAATTTTGAAGTAACTCGTTTAAAAAAGAATAATGAACTTGACTTGATATTAATTTAAAGCTCTAAAAAATCATAGAGATTTACTAATATAAATCTTACGAAATTGTCTTATGAAATTAGACCTCTTTGACTCCAAAGAGTAAACCTTTTGGTGTAATCTGTATTTTTTTTTTTTTGAAAATAGATTCCTTTCTCATATAATATATCCAGACCACAGTTTTCCCTCCCTCCACTGCCTGCTCCTCCCACTTCCCCTCTACTCCAGATACACTCCCCATACATTTCTCTTCAGAAAAGAGCAGGCCTCTAAAAGAACACAACTGAACATGACAAAACAAGATACAAAATACAAAGCAAAAGTATTTTACTAGGTTCTCCATGTATATTTTCTTGCTGTTAGATTGGTGTTTTTGTGGAATTTCTAAGACTGGAAGTAGCTGTATCTCTGACAGTTTTGCCTGTTCTTGGGGCTCTTTTCCTCTTATTGTGTTGCCCTGTCTAATAGTCATCTGTATTTTTTTTTTTAAAAAAGGAAGAAAGAAAGAGAAGGCAATTAATAGAAGGTTAGTTAAATTCCACCTATTTATTTTTACCATAGCATAATGGCTTAGAGGAGAATGACATGGTTTTGTTTATGATATTACCATTTAAAGAAGGTCTTTGAAGAGCAGTAAACATGAAGAAGTAAGTATGGTTTTCTCATGAAACCCATATACAGATGAGGAGACAGTAATTTTGATTCAAATTATTCTAAAGAAGTCCTGAGTACTACTGAACAAGTCCCTTTTTAATTTCCCTATATCTTACCAAAAAAAAAAATTGTTGGTTACTCCCTGCTTTATCCTGAGTTATACTAGTTATTCTTTGCTAAGAACAAGATATTTGCTGATATTTGTTATTTTAGTAGTAGTCGCAGTAGTAGTAGTATCCTTGAAAACACTATAATTTTCCAGTATAGATTAGAACACTCTCTATGTGGTAAGCCATTTGTAAGTAAAAATATATATATATTCTTACTTTACTTTATTAAATGTCAGAGAAGCTCACATTACGTTTTCTAAAGCAGAAAAAACTACATGTTATATTTTACTTCCAGTTTGACAATGCTAAATGTGAAGAAAATGTTATCATTTCTGTTGACTAAAGATTCAGACACAACTGTGACAAACGATGCTATTGTGTATAATATTTAACTCTGAAGAATTTCTGCCTATTATTCTCTTACTTGGGAGACTGGAGAAACAGAGTACCTTTTGCTAGCCTTGAAACGTAAGTTGCTATGTTATGAAATGACATTTAGCAAGGAACTGTGAGTGCTACTCAGCGTTTAGCATAGGTCTTCCAACAACATACAAAAAGGCAGAAATGTCATTCGAATAGTTATAAGGAAACAGGAGGAAAAGATTTCTTCCAACAATTATATCACTTTGCAAGGATATAACCCTCTTGTTAAAAGCACCATGATGTTTCCCATACAGAATCTGTGCCGAGCTCCATGACCTTTATCCTGCTTTTTGTTTATAACTAAAAGAACTTTCTATACAAGCTTGTGCCGTTTGAGTATGCTGTTGCTGTTTTCTAATATAAAGGGAGGAATTGTAACTCTCCTGCCTTGAGGCCTGCCTCTCATAACCACACCTCTCTGCCCACCTCCTGCTATTTGCCAAGCCTCGATCCTGATTCCAGTTACATCGGAAGTCCCACCTTTACATAGACAAAAAGAAGCCACTGATTGGGCTGGCATGCTGACGAACTTGTGGGAGGGGTTTACCTCACCTATTCTAACTGTTGGATGGGAACAAACAGGCATTAAATTCAAGATGGCTGAGCAGTCACGACTCCCGTGAGGTATAACTTTGGCCACGCTATATTCTCCCAAACTCTCTCTTACTGTTGCTTTTTTTTCTAACTCCATTTCCCAGAATAACCCTCTCTTTAACATTAGTGCTGGGTGGTAACAAATGGTGCCCTTAACGTGGGGCTGGTTTGGAGCTTATTTACAGATCTCTATAATATTAAATATTAAAATTTAGACGGCAGATTCATGCCGGGATATACAGCCAAGAGCTGGTTTTGGACAGCAGGTTTGTGCCGGGATAGACAGCCAAAGGGCTGAGTTTATGGCCTCGGGGCCAGGTTAAGAAGCTGATTGACTCTGGTAATTGGAGGCAGCTTTTCCCCCTGATATGACAGCTCGGGTTACAGGACTTGGGAGGCCCTCCCAGGAAGGGAGGAACTATTGGGGGAAAAAATGAGCTGTGTATAGGCTCTAGTTCCCTGTGATATTTCAGAAACATTCCCTGAGTTTATTTATGTCTTGTGTATGTATACCTATGTTTTTTGTAAGTCTGTCCTATCTTGTCTGGAATGGATGCGGAGTTCTTTATCCTTGTGTTACATGTGGTGCTGGCAAGATGGCTGTGAAGGCCTGTCCTCTCAGAACAGAGCCAGGGCCGAGCACAATGGCGGTGGCAAATACGGACTGGTTTGGCAGCGGGACACTGCCGTGCCCAGCTCCGCCCCTCTTGCTGTGCAGACAGGCATTGGGTTTCCTGAGTCCCCCGGGAGAGCGGTTTCTGCGCCTGTGCGACCATGCAGGGGGCTCCAGAATTTCTGCTTTCTCGTTCTCTGGCTCTGCAGGATAGGGCTACCCTGGAGTCGTGTGAGAGCCAAAGGCAAGCTGGTTGGAGCCTGCAACTCTCGGGGCCGATTGTGGAGTCCTGCTGCTGGGGGACCACGCTGGCAGAGCTCCCAGGCTAGGGAGCCTGACAGCTGCTGCCTACTGCTCTTGGGTTGCTGGGGGGG
>NC_045030.1:84047472-84092872 GCF_008632895.1 Mastomys coucha | reverse complement strand
GGGGGGACAGCAGGGACCCGCAGGGCTGGGGTTTGAGCAGTCCAGAGTCACACTGTTGCGTGGGAGCTGCTGTTCCCGAGAGTCTGGGAAGGCGGAAACGGCCCAAGATGATGCAGGCCAGGCGGGCAGACACTGCCTGCCAAGACCCAAACAGGGATGCTGGCCCAGGGTCCCTGCACACATGTGCGCACAGAATCTGTGGTCTGCTTGGCACCATGCACATGGCAGAGATGGGCAGCTATCACCTTTATCTGCCTGAAGTGTCTGTGGTTTGCGGCCTCATGGCCAGAGCTCCCCCCACCCTACTCCTGTGGCAGGAGGCAGAGATTCGGGGTAGTGCAGAGTCGCGCAGGTCGCGGTAATAGCGGGCGGGGTAATAGCGTGATGCCCACAAATTCTGCTGTGGTCATGCGCGTGCATATGTCACTTCTTGGGGCTCGAGACCCCAGGCCGACAACAAATGGTGCTGTAATCAAAACTGCTGTGGCAGTATGCAAGCACGCAGCTCAGCACCATGTTGCTCTCAGGGTTCTGCAATCACATGGCGCCATCTAGTGGTACAATAGTAAATTACAAGCTAATATTTCTTAACAATTACCTGGTTTTACGATCCAGTTCCCCGATCCAGGCAATTACAATTACAATTACCTAGTTTCATGATCCTAGTTGCCTGATCCAGGCAAGAAATAAATAATGCCCAGATATTTTAAATGACCTCAAAGAGAGAGGCATTTTTATGGTTGTTTCACTGATTATAAGATACCCTAATAGACAGTTCATGGGAGATAGAACTCCTTTCTCTCTGGAAACAGGTAATTGATTAGTTAACTAATTTCTCAGCATTTGAGAGACAGAGACAGGGTTATATTTCTAAATCAAAGGTGTTTTCTTTAGAGTATTAAAAGCTTAGTTTTAATTTCTTATTAATCAATTAATGAGATTCCATTTGGTTTATGGCTAGTCTTAAAGATATACATTCTATTGATTCTTTATATACAAGTTACTAGATTTGTCTTTATTGTTACATCCATTACTAAAGGCTAGGTTTATGCAGGTACTATAACATGTGTCCACATATTATTTCTTTATACAAATAAGCTTGCTTCTCCTTAATTTAGAGCCCAAAAAATGGGTTGGCATCACTCTGGCACGTTGCTATCTGCTTTGAGACAGGGTTTTTTGTGTAGCTCTGGCTGTCCTGGGGCTCACTCTGTGGACCAGGCTGGCCTCGAACTCAGAGATCTACCTGCCTCTACCTCCATTAAAACTAGGTAAGTACCCCACCTGACTCCATCTAGAATTAAGATACAAGCCATACATCTAGTGGTAACTAAGTTTTATACAATAGCTATATTTTAAATTATGGGCTTGACATCAGACTTGCTAGCTACAGTTCAGAGGCAGTGAGACACTTAAAAGACATTGTGAAATATATTTAATGTTTTTTAATATTAATTTTAAAAATATTAATTGTTTATAATTGGGTCTTCCCTTCTAATAACTATACTTAGTAATTTCATAGTTTAAAAGATACTGCCTTTAATATTGACTAAATAATTTACCTTTAAATTCTCTGTCTCTAGTCAGTACATAAAGCTAATGCCTTGATTTTGCTCAATATAAGCCAATTTTATAAGCCTCATATACTTCATATAATTAATAAATAATTAATTATGTTGCTTATTTCAAGTTACTCTTAGCTAGAGCACATTTTATACATCTTTAAAAGGTTACTGGTGAGACCTATAGCCTTTATAAAATTTAGAAGAAGCTTATATCACTTATCTATAGTGATCAATCACATTTCTATAACAAAATTTAATATTTTATTATACCGCTGTTATATATAAATAATAATTATATGATATATTCATTGAAGATATTTTAGAAAGAATGTTCTTAAACATTTTTTCATTCATTTAAAATTAATAGACATCGATTTCCTCTACTAGCAATTAAATTGGTTATTATTAATTGATATTTGGCTTATTACTTAATAAGATTTTTGGACAAAAACTGATATATTTCTAGTAAACAGATTGTCCTGATATTTACAATATATCACCTCTTTGGCTTTTTTATAGAGATTTTCATATATAAGACACATACCTTATTTTATGTGTGTATAAGTATACTGTAGCTGTGCAGAAGTCCATTAGCTATCATGTGTGCGTGTCTGCTATATATTAAACTCAGAGCCTTCTAATGATCCTGCTCGCTCCAGGGTAATTAACTGTGACTGTCTTCAGACGTACCAGAAGAGGGCATCTGGTATCATTTTGGGTGGTTGTGAGCCACCATGTTGTTGCTGAGATCCGAATTTAGGACCTTCAGAGGAACAGTCACTGCTCTGGTCTGCTGGGCCATCTTGCCCAACGCTGAGTCGCATGTTCTATTCTCATAATTTTCTCCCCGTTTTTCAAAATTTAGCCTTATCTTTTATATTGATATGTGGATACATGTACATATCTAAGTTCTTTATTATAATATCTGGTCAATTTTAAAATATGATTTTGATCTCAAAATTAATATTTAAATATACACATGTGACTATTTCTTCTCAGGCTTTCAAATTATTATTACTTAAACATAAATTATATATTAATTGGTTTTTAGCTATATTCTTTTTTCTATATTTAATGTTCCTTATGGAACTGACAGGTTGTCAATTTTATATATGAATATTAAAGGGAGGGGGAATATGCACTCCACCCTCCACCCTGGGAGCGTCTTGTTTTTCGCTTGTATTAAAAGACATATTTTGCTTTTTTGATTATGTTAAATAACATTTAATGTTTTTGCCTCTTTTAAGGCATGCTTCACTTTTTGCTTATGTTTAAAGGCATGTTGCCTTTCGCTTGTCCTGAAAAATCCATAATGAAATGGCGTGTCACTCCACTTACTAACACCTTATTTTCTTAACCCCACCTTGACCTGGAGAAGGGGTTCCTTTGGTATTGATACACAATGGCGGCCTTATACATGTTTTTGCCAAGTGGATACAGTCACAAGATCTTTTATAGACATGTTTTTGCCCCAAGAATATTGGCTGAACTTTTATACTGGCCAGCAAAGTTTGCTTTGGCTGAGATTGGACTCTACTTTTTCTAAGAGTCTACACTGTTTTCCCTCTATACCTAGAGGCCAAACCTTGGGCCTAAGCATTGCTAATTTGCAACTAATGTGCCTGAGACATCTTCTAGTTATTGTTATTTTTAATCTTTCAAGTTTTTACATTAAACAGACTCATTCCCAGAGTCTAAAAACAATCAACATTCACTCAGTCCCGGAGCTCTCCTTATCTAAGCTCAATCTTGGAGTTTCTAACATGAAAAGTTACTTATTGACAACTGAACTAAAGGCCTATTGAAGGCAAAGCTATTAAAGGGCTCCTAGCTGGGGAGTTACTACTTCGAAACTCAACTAAGGTGTCTATGCCCAGCTGCCCACCAGCACACCAGCGCTGCTTCACGTGGACTTCAAGAAAGGTGGGCTCCAGGAAGACTGTAGCAGTTCCCGGACTCGAGGTGTTAAAGGCATGTCTTGGCATTTTGTATGTATGGATGGTGCATTAGGGAGTCTGTCTCTCTGGTGGTGAAGTCAACCCAGACAGAGACACATGCCGAGTGGCGGTGTCTTTGCTGAAGATAGGTTATTAGCCAGGTTTGATGTGTCAAATAGTCTGAGATGATGGAACCATAGAGAAATGCAGAGCCCTCCTGCTAAAAGCACCATGATGTTTCCCATACAGAATCTGTGCCAAGCTCCATGACCTTTATCCTGCTTTTTGTTTATAACTTAAAGAACTTTCTATACAAGCCTGTGCCGTTTGAGTATGCTGTTGCTGTTTTCTAATATAAAGGGAGGAATTGTAACCCTCCTGCCTTGAGGCCTGCCTCTCAGAACCACACCTCTCTGCCCACCTCCTGCTGTTTGATACCTCTCGCTCCTGGTGCCAGTTACATCCAGTTACATTGGAAGTCCCACCTCTACAAAGACAAAAAGAAGCTGCTGATTGGGCTGTCATGCTGACGAACTTGTGGGAGGGGTTTACCTCACCTATTCTAACTGTTGGCTGGGAACAAACAGGCATTAAATTCAAGATGGCTGAGCAGTCACAACTCCCATCTAATTTTTTTAAACCTTCCACGTGGACAGGTATAACTTTGGCCACCCTATATTCTCCCAAAATTTCTCTTACTGTTGCTTTTTTTTCTAACTCCATTTCCCAGAATAACCCTCTCTTTAACATTACTGCTGGGCAGTAACACAAGGACATACCTCACTCTAGGTCAGAACACAGGAATTTGACATTTTGATCAAAACTTCATAATCTTAGCACCAATGAACTTAATAAAACTGTGTTATGCATGTTGTCATCTAACCCAGAAATAAATTACAGATATTACTATGAATTAGACTTCTTTTTTTTGAATTGTGAATCACTACCAGTCCTGTAGAGTTTGAGCCACAACCACCATTATCTGCTTACTTCCTAATTTCCTTCCTATCAATTTTGATAAGCATATATTTTATTTTCTACTTTTTGTAATATTCACTGAAATTCAACTTTATCACCATCCTATTTTAAAGAAAAATTAAATTCCTCACATATTTATGAATACAATTTTATCCTTCTAGCTATTTATTTATGTAGATATTACAAGTACATATCAGAGACAAAGACAAAGGGAAATTTCTCTACTCTCCTATAGTAATTATAATAAATACCTCCCTTATAAACATAGTTTGCTTCCTTTGAGTCTGTGTCAATATGCTTTTATGTACCCATTCAATTCCTTTATTCAGCTTACATAAACTATTTGCTTGATTGCAGTTATAGTCATCATAGTGGAATCTAGCAAAATGTCTAATTTCAATGACCTCAAATATACCAGTGTAAGTAAAGCACTATTGAAATTATTGATCATGCTAATCATACTAATCTTATTGCTTTTATTTGAATTATACTTGAAAATTAATGTAATTAGAAATCTTCTGCTTCAAGGAATATAACTTATAGCTAAGTATAAAACTTTCCTCAAGTTAGTTTTCTCTTGTTCAATTCATTGATGCTCAATTTTTACTGTATTTTAGTAGTGCCTGGAAAACTCATTAACAGCTATAGTTCCCATACAATAATAATAATAATAATAATAATAATAATAATAATAATAATATCATTATGTTACATATTATATAATAATAATTATTATTATTATATTCCTGTTTCATTGTAGGTGACAAAGGCACGGAGATATTTTTTTCTAAAAGTCAAAATCTGATAAGGTCATTTTCATGTGGAAACTATTCAACATCCTCTCTAGCAAGAGAATAAATTCCTTGCTTTGTGTTCTGGATATTAGGATTAGCCATGTATGTTTCTTTGTCTGATAGACAGTGATCCTAGATTTTTAAATCTCTTGCACAGTTTGGTTATGCCTATTAATGTTCTTTCTCATGCTTAAGATGAACTTTTCCAAATATAGCCTATTTTCAAAAGGAGAATAATGTGGAATAGAGCTGAATTTATTAACAGATTTTAGTCAACATCAGCCAACTGAGACAGCCTATATCAAAATCAAGGTTTAAGAATGATGTATTTGTTGCTGAATATACTTGAGACTATTTCTGTTACACTGGTGAACATATATCTAATCTACCATAGAGATTAACATTTACAATGCATTGCTTATTATATGGTGAAGAAAATGGCCAAATTATATTTAAACTATTAGATTCTTATATACATTGTTTTGTCCTGTATTAAAAAGTAAATGTATTGCTCTTTCTATCACCTCAGACCCTATTCCCAGGGCTTATCTCTAGTACTACTACAGAAAACCAGTTGCAGCCTTTCTTCTTTGCTCCCCACACTTTTCGTGTATCTCACAGACAATCCATTTCTAATCTTCCCCACTCCCAGATTGTTGCATTCTTCCAGAACTCTTTGTTAACTTAAGGGTATCTCTTCTCAGTGCAACATATATGTGGAAGTCAGACCCATAGATCTCCTACTTCTGAGATCCAATCCACTGAGTCTCATACCCATCTCTGTAGTAGTAGGAAACCTGATGTGGTCTTGCTTTCCTCTCTGACCCCATCCTGAATTGATCACAAACACTCTTTAAATCTTCCTTTCCCCAATTAATCCAAATTAACAAGCATCAAATACCAGCAGACATTCCATATGAACATATCTGCTAAACAGGCTATATCCATAGGCAAATCAGAACCATCATACTTTCAAAAATTACAGGGAGGACACATAAACCAAGGAAAAATCCCTCTCATCCCAAAAAGAGAAATTCAAAAATCCACACCTAGAACTTTTATCACCCAAAACCAAGAGGCCTAGGAGCCAGCATAAAAACACAATAGCATCCAGAGCAATATATCTACACTAATGCTCAGCTACTCTAACACAGCAGGCCCTGAGTATTCCAACAGAGCTGAAACATAAGGAAAAAACATTAAAACTGCTTTTATGAATATAATAGAAGTCTACAAAGGGAAATGAATAAGTTTCTTAAAGAAATGCCAGGAAAAAAGAAAAAGAAACAGTGTTAGGAAATAAAACAATTCAAGACCTGAAATTGGAAATAGAATCAATAGAAAACACAAACTGAGGGAATTCTGGGGAAAAAACTTAAGAAATTGAATAGGAACTACAAAGGCAAGCTTCACCAATAAAATAGAAGAGATAGAAAAGAGAATCTCAGGCATATAAGATACAATAGAATTAATGGGTACACGAATCAAAGAAAATGTTATATCCAAAAACCCTTGATGCAAAATATCAAAGAAAGTTTGGAAAACTATGAATAGAGGAAACCTAAGAAAAAAATAGGTATAGGAGACAAAGAAGAAGTCCATCTCAATGGTCCAGAAACATTTCCAATAAAATAATAAAAAATTTCCTAAATTATAAAAAAAGGTGTTGCCCATAAAGGTAAAAGAAGTAGACAAAACACCAAATAGATAAGACTAGAAAAACTCCCCTTTTCACATATTACTACTAACAATAATAATAATAATAATAATAATAATAATAATAATAATCTTAATACTAAATATACAGCATAAATAAATAATGTTAAAAGTACCTAGTGAAAATGACCAAGTAAAATATAAAGGCAAAGGTATTAGAATTAAACCTGACTTCTCATTGCAGACTCTAAAAGTCAAAAGGCCTTGGGCAGATTCCCTGAAAACACTGAAACTAGAGATGTCAGCCTAGACTACTATAAGCAAGAAAACATTTAATCACAATAGGTAAAGAAAACAAGATACATCATGGCAAAATCAAATTTAAACATAATCTATTTGCAAATCTAACCAGATAAATGGCTAGAAGAAAAACACCAACATAAGGATGTTAACAATATATATGAGAACTCAGGAAATAACATCATACCAGCAAAATAAACAGAAGGGAAATGCATACACACCACCACCAGCAGCAGCAACAACAACAACAATAAGACACCAATAACAATAACAACAATAAAATCACAGGAGTCATCTATCATTGGTCATTTATATTTCTAAACATCAATAGATTCAGCTGCACAATAGAAAGAAACACTAACAAGATGGATGGGAAAACAGCATCCATCCTTCTACAGCATCCATCCTTCTACAGCATCCAAGAAAAAAAATATTCTAAGCTACAGGCCTCCCTACCCCAATCAAAAGACAAAAGAACCTCTGACCAACCTAGGATATGATCCTTCAGGTTTGCATTTGCCCTCAGGAGGGGACCCTGTGCTACACTCCTCCCCACTGCAATCACACCCAGATATAGCTTGACTACCAGGAGTTCTGAAATATGCAGTCTCACAGGTTCAAGCCTCACAGCCTCACAGCCTCACAGGAGGGACAGGTTCTAGTCAGAGACAGCAAGGTCAGTTAACACCAGAGATAACCAGAGAGCAAGAGGCAAGTGCAAGAACATAAGCAACAGAAACAAATGCTACTTGGCATTATCAGTATCCAGTTATCCCTACTCCTGAGCAAGCCCTGTATACCCTAACACATCTGAAACAAGATTGTGATCTAAAAGCCCATCTCTTGATGATGGCAGAGAACTTTTATAAGACAAATCTAACCATATAAATGGCTAGAAGAAAAGGAGTCATTTAAATGACTCCTTTAAAGAAATACCCGAGAACACATCTAAAAAGGTAGAAGTCCTTCATGAGGAAACACAAAAATCTCTTAAAGAATAGCAGGAAAACAAATCCAAACAGGTGAAGGAATTGAACAAAACCATCCAGGATCTAAAAATGGAAAAAAAAAATAAAGAAATCACAAAGGTGACAACCCTGGAGATTGAAAACCGAGGAAAGAAATCAGGAGTCATAGATGCAAATATCACCAACAGAATACAAGAGATAAGACAATCCCAGGCATAGAAGATACCCTAGAAAACATTGACACAACAGTCAAAGAAAATGCAAAATGCAGAAAAATTCTAAACCAAAACATTCAAGAAATTCAGGACACAATGAAAAGACCAAGTGTAAGGTATTAATTATAGAAGAGAGTGAAGATTCCCAACATAAAGGGCCAGTAAACATCAACAAAATTATAGCAGAAAAATTTCCTAACCTAAAGAAAGAGATATCCATAAGCATACAAGAAGCCTACAGAACTCCAAACAGATGGGACTAGAATAGAAATTGCTCCTGTTATGTAATAGTCGAAATACCAAGTGCAGAAAACAAGGAAAGAGTATTAAAAGTGGTAAGGAAAAAGGTCAAGTAATATATACAGGCCAACTTATAAAAATTACACCACACTTCTCAACAGTGACTATAAAAGCCAGAAGATCTTAGGCAAATTTCATACAGACCCTAAGAAAACAAAAATGCAAGCCCATGCTACTATACTAAGTAAAACTGTCAATTACTATATGTGAGGAAACTAAGATATTCCATGACAAAATAAATTTAAACAACATTTTTTCCAGAAATCCAGCCCTAAAAAGGATAATAGAAGGAAATCTCCAACACAAGGAGTGACACTACACTCAAGAAAAAGTAAGAAATTAATCTTCTCAAAACACCCCAAAAACTATAGCCACACAAATGTAATTCCACCTCTAACAACAAAATAATAGGAAGCAACAATCACTATTTCTTAATATCTCTTAACATCAAAGGACTCAGTTCCACAATAAAAAGATATAGGCTGACATACTGGATTTATAAACAAACAGGGCATAGCATATTGCTAGATATAGGAAAAACACCTCAGTGACAAAGACAGGCACTGCCTCCCAGTAAAATCATCATTCACCATGATAAGTAGGGTTTATCCCAGGGATGCAGGGATGGTTCAATATATGGAAATCCATAAAAGAAATTCACTATATAAAGAAACTCAAAAAAACAAAGCAAAACAAAACAAAACACATGAACATTTTATTAGATGCTGAAAAAGCCTTTGACAAAATGCAACACCCCTTCATGGGAAAAATCTTGGAAAGATCTTCCCATGCTCATGGGTTGGCAGGATTAACATAGTAAAAATGACCATCTTACCAAAAGCAATCTATAGATTCAATGCAATCCCCATCAAAATCCCAACTCAAGTCGTCACAGAGATAGAAAGAGCAATTTTCAAATTCATCTGGAAAAAGATATAATCTAATATAGGGAAAACTATCTTTAACCATAAGAGAACTACTGGGGGCATCATCATCCCTGACCTCTAGCAGTACTACAGAGCAACAGTGATAAAGATCACTTTGTATTGGTAAAGAGACAGACAGGTAGATCAATGGAATTATATTTAATGACCCAGAAATGAACCCATACACCTATGGTCACTTGATCTTTGACAAAGAAGCCAAAACCATCAAGTGGAAAAAAAAGACAGCATATTCAACAAATAATGCTTGTTCAACTGGTGGTTAGCATGTAGAAGAAATCAAATCTATCCATTCCTATCTCCTTGTACAAAGCTCAAGTCTAAGTGGATCAGGGACCTCCACATTAAACCATATACACTGAACATAATAGAAGAGAAAGTGGAAAAGAGCCTCAAACACATGGGCACATGGGGAAATTTTCTGAACAGAACAACAAGGGCTCAGGCTCTAAGTTTAAATATTGACAAATGGGACCACATAAAATTGAAAAGCTTCTGAAAGGCAAAGGTCACTGTCAATAGGACAGAATGGCAACCAACAGATTTGGGAACAGATATTTACCAACCCTACATCTGATAAAGGACAAATATCCAAAATGTGCAAAGAACTCAAGAACTTAGACTCCAGATAACTATATAACACTATTTAAAAATGGGGTATAGAGCTAAGCAAAGAATTCTCAACTGAGGAATTTCAAATGGTCAAGAAGCACATAAAGAAATGTTCAAACTCCTTAGGCATCAGGGAAATGTAAATCAAAGCAACCCCAAGATTCCACCTTACACTAGTCAGAATGGCTAAGATCAAAAACTCAGGTGACAACAGATGCTGGCAAAGATGTGGAGAAAGAGAAACACTCCTCCATTTTTGGTGGGATGGCAGGTGTGTACAACCACTCTGGAAATCAGTCTGGTGGTCCCTCAGAAAATTGGAAATAGTTTTACCTGAGGACCCAGATATACCATTCCTGGGCATATACCCAAAAGATGCTCCAAGATGTAACAAGGACACATTCTCTATTCTGTTCATAGTAGTCTTATTTATAATATCCAGAAGTTTGAAACAACCTAGATGCCCCTCAATGGAGGAAGGGATACATAAAATGTGATACATTTATACAATCGAGTACTACTCAGCTATTAAAAAGAATGTCTGCATGAAACTCACAGGCAAATGGATGGGAGTAGAAAATATCATCTTGAGTAAGGTAACCCAGTTACAAAAGAACACCCATGGCATATACTCATATTAGGAAAACAGCTCATAATACCCATGATACAACTCACAGACCATATGAAGGTCAAGATAAATGAAGACCAAATTGTGGATACTTCAGTCCTACTTAGAAGGGGGATCAAAATAATCATGGGAGGTAGATGGAGGGGACAGAGAGAGAGAGAGAGAGAGAGAGAGAGAGAGAGAGAGAGAGAGAGAGAGAGAGAGAGAGAGAGAGAGAGAGAGAGAGAGAGAGAGAAATAGAGAGAAATAGAGAAACAGAGAAACAGAGAGACAGAGAGACATAGAGAGAGAGACAGGAGGGAGACGAAAAGGGGCAGGATCATGTGCGGTAGGAGACAGAGAAGTACAGATGGTCAGGAAATTGAATGGAGGCATATAGCAGTAGTGGTTGGGGAACTGGACATAGCCACTAGAAAGTCCCAGATGCCAGGAAAGCAAGAGATTCTCAGGATGTAAAGCGGATGACATTAGCTGAAATACCCAACAAAGTGGGTATAGAAACTCTGAAGACCATATCTAGTGGATAGGTACTGTTCCTGGTTTAGGTATTGGACCACCCACCCATCTCAAAAGTTTTCACCCAGTATTGTTCCTGTCTAAAGGAAATGCAGGGACAAACAGTGGCACAAAGACTGAAGGAAAAGCCATTCAGAGTCTACCCTACCCAGGGTTCCATCCCATCTACAGACACTAAACCCAGACACTATTGCTGATGCCAGGAATCATTTGCTGACAGTAGCCTGGGATAGATGTCCCTTGAGAGGCTCTGCCAGCGTCTGACCAATAGGGATGTGGATGCTCATAGCTAACCAATCAGACTGAGCCCAGGGACCCCAGTGTAAGTATTAGGGCAAAGACTGAAGGAGCTGAAGGGGATTGCAACCCCAAATGAAGAACAACAATATCAACTAACTGGACTTCCCAGAGCTCCCAGGCACTTACTTATCCACTAACCAAAGAGTATACATGTAGGGGCCCATGGCTACAGTTGCATATGTAGCAAAGGATTGCCTTATCTGGCATCAATTGGAGGAGAGGCCCTTAGTCCTGTGGAGGCTTGATGCCACCACATTAGAGAGATGCTCTGGCCATGAGGCCGGAGTGGGAGGGTGGGTGGGGGAACACCCTCATAGAGGCAGAGGGTTGGGGATGGGATGAGGGGTTTACAGAGGAGGAAATGCAAAGGGGGGCAACACTTACAATGTAAATAAATAAAATAAACAATAAAAAAGAAAGAAGATGATTTGTATTCTAATGAGAGAACAGAATGAGTGTGGACGCTGATAGGAGGAATGATGTTAAGGAACAAGGAAGATAGAGGGAGGAAACACCTTAATATTAGATGAGAAAAAAAAAACTATTGTAACTAAAAAAAAAAAAAAGAAATGCAATATCTTCTTGGATTTTTCCTTTTATAAGTACAGACTGTTCTTTCCTATGTCATTTGGTTAATTTTGGCTTGAAGTGTATTTTGTCATTCAGATGTTAAAATGACTACCAATTTGCTTCTGAAATATATTACTATCTACCCCAAGGTAATTTCTATCCTTGATTTTAAGGTTTTCTTGTCGAATCCAGAACTATGGATCCTATTTTCACATTCATTCTGTTAGTCTGTGTTCTTTTATTTGGAAATTGAGAACATTGATGTATAGAAATATCAATGTGTATTGTTATCTTCTTCTGTCGTGTATGTGTGTCTGTATGTGTGTTTGTGTGTGTGTGTTTAAGGTATTTCTCCTTTTCTGATTTTCTAGTTTGAGATTTATTCCTTGTATTTTCTTGGGTTTGGTTAACCCCTTTAGGTTGGAGTTTTTTCTTCTAGCACCTTCTTTAGGCCTACATTTGTCAATAGATATTGCTTAAATTTGGTTTTATCATGCAAAGCTTTGTTATCTTCATGTACAGTGTTTGAAAATTTTCCTGGGTATAGCAGTCTGTCCTGGCATCTGCTGTTTCTTAGAATCTGTAGAACATACTTCCAGGCTCCTCTGGCCATGAGAATGAATGGAAATCTGTAGCTGACAGAGATAGGGAGGTGAGGGGGTATCTCCAGGACGTGAGAGAGACCTGGGATAATTGATTCTTGGTATCCAAAAATCAATAGGGGCAACCTTAGCTGAGACTCACAGAAGTGGGCATATGGAACCTGAAGAGGCCACTTTCTATAGACAGGCAGGATCCCCAGTGGAGCTATAAGGACACCAACTCACCCACAAAACTTTTGATTCCAAATTTATCCTGTCAACAAGAAATGCAGGAATGGGTGACAGAGCAGAGACTTAGGGAATGGGAAACCAATAACTGGCCCAACTTGAGACCCATCCAATGGGCAAGCACCAATCCCTGACAGTGTTAATGATACTCTGTTATGCTTTCACACAGGAGTCTAGCATGGTATTCCTCTGAGTGACTCCACCCAGAAGCTGACTCAGACAAATGTAGACACCCACAGCCAAACAGATGGAGCTTGGGGACTCTTATGGAAGAATAGGAGGAATTATTGCAGACCCAGAAGGGTATAGGAACTCTACAGGAAAACCAACACAGTTAACTAACCTGGATCCTTGGTGATTCTCAGAGACTGACCCACCAACCAAAGAATATACATGAGCTGGACCTAGGCTTCTCTGCACAAATGTACCAGAGGTGCAGTTTGGCCTTCATGTGGGTTCCAAACAACTAGAGCAGGGGCTACCTCAAAAGCTGTTGCCTTTCTGTGGGATATGTTCTTCTAGCTGGACTGCCATGTCTGGCATCAGTGGGAGAGGATGCTTCTACCCCTGCAGAATGTGAAATATCCAGGGGGCCTACAACCAGCTCAGAGGAGAAGGGGAGTGAAGATAGGGGAAAGGATTGTGGGAACAGTTACCATGAGGGGAACAGCGAGCAGGATCTAAAGTAAATAAGTTAAATAAACAAATTTAAAAATTTGAAGACATGCTAAAAGTAATATTAATCATTCCCTAATGTAAAAATGTGACATAAAAATAGAGGTAGAAAATAACAATGACATTAAATTTTAGAGATGTTTTATTCATGTTTTAAATAATGTTATTTCAAGCATCCTATAGATCATATTTATGTGCAATTAATTTTACATAAACATATCTAGTAAATAAACATCACTAAGCATTCTGATATCTTTATTATCTAAATATAAGCAGTTATGATACTTCTGATAATGACTATATTTCTTGTACTCTTATTACAATTTTCTCTATGTATAAATAGTAGAGATGTTTAAGTATTCTTCCTTTGTAGAGGTAGCAAAAATATATATTTTATTAGAATTTTTTGTTATATCAAAATATTGTCTTATAACAAGAACAAACTAAAATTTCTAGCATAATCTCTAGTTTCATAATTTTAAATTTAAAGATAAACATAAAAAATTCTACTCAGTTATGGGTAGTATGTATTTATCGTTTTAATTGTTATTTAATAACTCTGCTACCATATACTGCTCTTGTTTTATGTCTATGTTTCTTTCCTTTAATCATTTTTGTTTTATATATATATTGTTTTATATATATATGCTTGCATATAAATGTATAAATACAACCTGCTGTGTCCAAAAAAAGAACCTCTATCATATTAATAAAAATGATTTTAAGAAATGTATCTTGGGCTGATCCTGTGCCACAGTGCCCTGAGCTAATTCTGTGCCACCAGCACTCCTTAACCAAATACTTCCAGGAGAGAGTGGGTCTCCCAGGAGTCCTGACAAGCCTGTGAGCACAGGTAAGACCAACATCTCTGCTCAAAGGGACCCACCTGAAGCCCTCAGGAAACAGGAACTGAGGAGCAGCCTGGGAAAAGATTCCTTTAGGTTTCCATCTGCACCTGGAGCTAATCCTGTGCCACAGTGCTCTGTACACAAATACCAGAGGGAGAGAGCTGATCTACTGACACAACTGTAAGCATTGTTCAAATGCCTGGCCTAAGAGGGACCCTCCCAGAGCCAGTAGGACACAGGAACCAAGGAATGGCTGGTGACAGGATCCTTCTGGTTTCTGTCTGCACCCCAGAGATGACCCTGTGCCACAGCTCTCCATACCCAAATTCCTCCAGGAGAGAACTGGTCTCCAAGAAGTACTGACTTGCAGTACTGACTGGCTTGCAGGAGGGAGAAGCCACAGTCAGAGATGGCAAAACCACCTAACACCAGAGATAAGCAGATAGCGAGAGGCAAGGGAAAGAATATAAGCAACAGAAACCAAGGATATTTGACATCTTCAGAATCCATTCTTCCACCACTGAGATACCTGGATACCCTAACACACCAGAAAAGCAAGACGCTGATTTAAAAATCACATGCCATGATGATAGAAGACTTTAAGAAGGACATTAAGAGCTAGGTGGTGGTGGCTCACACCTTTAATCCCAGCACTTGGGAGGCAGAGGTAGGTGAATTTCTGAGTTCCAGGCCAGCCTGGTCTACAAAGTGAGTTCCAGGATAGCCAAGGCTACACAGAGAAACCCTGTCTCAAAAAAAAAATAAATAAAAAGGAAGAAGGACATTAATAACTTCCTTAAAAATATACAAGAGAACACAGGTAAACAGGTAAAAGCCCTTAAAGTGGAATCACAAAAATAATTACAGAGAAACACAACCAAACAGGTGAAGGAAGTAAACAAAACCATTCAGGATCTAAAATGGAAATAGAAACAATAAAGAAATTAGAAAGGGAGACAACCCTGGAGATAGAAAACCTAGGAAAGAGATCAAAAGTCATAAATGCAAGCATCACCAATAGAATACAAGAGACAGAAGAGAGAATCTCAGGTGCACAAAATACCATAGAAAACATTGAGACAATAGTCAAAGAAATTACAAAATGCAAAAAGCTCATAATCAAAAACATCCAGGAAATCCAGGACACAATGAGAAGACCAAAACTAAGGATATTAGGTATAGAATAGAGAGAAGATTCCCAAATTAAAGGGCCAGTGAATATCTTCCACAAAATTATAGAAGAAAAATTCCCTAACCCGAAGAAAGAGATACCCTGGAACATACAAGAATCTTATAGAACTACAAATAGATGGGACCAGAACAGAAATTCCTCCCATTACATAATAGTCAAAACACCAAATGCACAAAACAAGGAAAGAATATTAAAAGCATTAAGGGAAAAATGTTGAGTAAAGTATAAAGGCAGACCTATCAGAATTACACCAGACTTCTCGCCAGAGACTATGAAAGCTAGAAGATCCTGGGCAGATGTCAAACAGACCCTAAGAGAACACTAATGTCATCCCAGGCTACTATACCCAGCAAAACTCTCAGTTACCGTAGATGGAGAAAACAAGATATTCCATGTCAAAAACAAATTTATACAATATCTTTCCACAAATCCAGCCCTACAAAGGATAATAGATGGAAAATGCCAACACAGGGAAAGTACACCCTTAAGTAAACAAGAAAGTAATCTATCAACAAACCCAAAAGAAGATAGCCAAACAATCATAAAAACATCAAAAGTAACAGGAAGCAACAATGACTATTCCTTAATATTTCTTAGTATCACTGGACTCAATTCCCCAATAAAAAGACAGAGAATAATATTGGACTGTAAAAGGCAGTCTGTGTTCTTAATTAAGTGAGGCTTACTCTGGAGACCCAGTAGAAAATTCTACAAGGGACAAAACAATAAACTATGTCCGCACACATAGACGCCTGACACCACAAGCCCTCACTCCATTATCCTGTGGCTAGACAATGCTCCAAGCTCCCAAGTATTCATGCTAGACTCCATCCCAACAGTCATCTGACTACAGCAAGTTAGGCCCCACCCCACCATTACCTGGGAACAGAGAGGTAGCCCAGCCCACTATAAAAGTGGCTGTTTGACCCCTCCTCTCTCTCATAACCTCTTACTCTTAACTTCTTGTCTTTATTCTTACCTCTTGCTCCCTCTCTACCCCTCTCTTCCCCCTCTCTCCAAGAGGCCATGGCCAGCCTCTACTTTTCTACCTTTTCTCTCTTTCTTTTCTAAAATAAATACCTTAAGACCATGGAGTGTCTCCTTTCATCTAGATTTGCCATGCTGAAACAATGGCTTAGGCCTTCCTCTAAAGAGCCACATCTCATCTCCCACAGGAAAGTCTTCCAACTCCAGTCTCAAGACCGAATTAAAGACTCTCACCTCATGCTCATGCAGGAACCAATGAGAAACCCATTTTCTCCTCACCCCTTTCTCCCTTCAGCCATGAGGCTGACTGAGCTGTCCCAGGGGCCCCAAATTCATTCTCAGCTCTTCTGAGGTATCCAACAAAGTCCTCCAATGCCCAGGAGTTATAACCTGTCATCCTTGGCCTCTCTGAAGCCCAGAGACCATAGCACTGTTCCCATTCCACCCCTTCGGACTGGGATAGTGGCATCCCACAGACAGATGCCACCTGTGTCCTCCTGCCCAATGTATTGGAACTATGGTGGGACACTGATTAATTCCCCCCTTATTTATTATTTCCCTGGCACCGAGCAGAATAACAGACTGGATATGTAAACAGGACCCAGCAATTTGCTGCACATAATAAACACACCTCAGTGTCAAAGACAGGCATTACCTCAGATTAAAGTGCTACAAAACAATTTTCCAAGCAAATGATCCCAAGAAACAAGCTGGAGTACCCATTCTAATATCAAATAAAATTGACTTTCACATAAAGTTATCAAAAATGATAAGAAAGGAAACTTCATATTAATCAAAGGAAAAATCTACCAAGAAGAACTCTCAATTCTAAACATATATGCTCCAAATGTAAGGACAATCACATTTATAAAAGAAACTTTACTAAGGCTCAAAGCACACATTGCACCTCACACAATAATAGTAGGAGACTTCAACACCCTACTCTCAGAAATAGGCAGATCATGTAAACACAAACTAAACAGAAACACATTGAAACTTCCAGAACTTATGAACCAAATGGTTTTTAACAGATATCTATAGAACATTTCAGCGTAAAACAAAAGAACATAGCTTCTTCTCAGCACTTCATGGTACCTTCTCCAAAACTGACCATATAATCAGTCACAAAAAAGGCCTCAACAGATACAAGAAGTTTGAAATAACCCCAAGCATCTTATCAGATCACTACAGACTACGGCTGGTCTTCAATAGCAACAAAAATAACAAAAAGCCCACATATTCATGGAAGCTGAACAACACTCTACTCAATGATAACTTGGTCAGGAGAAAAGAAATTAAAGACTTTATAATTTAATAAAAATGATCACTAAGGACTTTGAACATTTCTTTTTTTATACTCCACTTTTTATTAGTTATTTTCTTTATTTACATTTCAAATGCGTTCGCCTTTCCTGTTTTGCCCTCTAAAAATTCCCTACTCCCATTGCCCTCATCCTGCTAACCAACCCACCCACTCCTACTTCCTGGTCCTGGAATTCCCCTACACTGGAGCATTGAGCCTTCAGAAGACCAAGGGCCTCACTACCCATTGATGACCAACAAAGACATCCTCTGCTACATATGTGGCTAGAGCTATGGGTCCCTCCATGTGTACTGTCTGGTTAGTGACTTAGTCCCTCAGTTATCCTAGGCACTGAGGGTACTGGTTGGTTCATATTGTTGTTCATCCTATGGGGCTGCAAACCCCTTCAGCTCTTTGAGTTCTATTTCTAGCTCCTCCACTGGGGACCCTGTGCTCAGTCCAATGCATGGCTGAGAGCATCCACCTCTGTATTTGTCAGGCACTGGTAGAGCTTCTCACGAGACAGCTATAACAGGCTCCTGTCAGCGAACACTTGTTGGCATTCACAATAGTGCCTGGATTTGGTGACTGTATATGGGATGGATCCCCAGTTGACACAGTCTCTGGATGGCCTTTCCTTCAGTCTCTTTTCCATACTTTGTATCTCCTCCCACGGATATTTTGTCCCCGCTTCTAAAAAGAACCGAAATATCCACACTTTGGTCTTCCTTCTGATTGAGATTCATGTGGTCTGTGAATTGTATCTTGGGTATTCTGCACTTCTGATCTAATATCCACTTATCAGTGAGTGCATACCATGTGTGTTCTTTTGTGATTGGGTCACCTCACTCAGGATGATATTTTCTAATTCTATATATTTGCTTAAGAATTTCATAAATTCATTGTTTTTAATAGCTGAGTAGTACTCCACTGTGTAAATGTACCACATTTCCTGCTTACATTACTCTGTTGAGGAACATCTGAGTCCTTTCCACTTCTGGCTATTATAACTAATGCTGCTATGAACATAGTGGAGCATGTGTCCTTATTTCATGTTGGAGCATCTTCTGGATATATGCCCACCAGCGGTATTGCTGGGTCTTCAGGCAGTACTATGCCAAATTTTATGAGGAACCACCAAACTGATTTCTAGAGTGGTTGTACCAGTTTGCAATCCTACCAGCAATGGAGGAGTATTCCTCTTTTTCCACATCCTTGCCAACATGTGCTGTTGCCTGAGGTTTTGTTCTTAGAAATTCTGATTGGTGTAAGGTGGACTCTCAGGGTCATTTTGATTTGCATTTTTCTGATCATTAAGGACTTTGAACATTTCTTTAGGTGTTTCTCAGCCATTCAAGAATCCTCAATTGAGGAATCTTGGTTTATTTCTATACCTCATCTTTTTGGTTGGGTTGTTTAGTTTTTTTCTGTGATTAGCTTCTTGTGTTCTTTATATATTTTGGGTATTAGACATCTATCAGATGTGGGATTAGTGAAGATATTTTTCCAATCTGTAGGTTGGTGATTTGTCTGATTGACTATGTCCTTTGCCTTAAAGAAGTTTTCCAGTTTCATTAGGTCCCATTTTTCAATTCTTGATCTTAGAGTATGAGCCATTGGAGTTCTGTTTAGGAAATTTCCTCCTATGCCAATGAGTTCAAGGCTTTTTCCCATTTTTTCTTCTATTAGATTCAGTGCATCTGGTTTTATGTTGACGTCCTGACCCACTTGGACTTGAGTTTTGTGCAAGGTGACAAATATGGATCTATCTTCATTTTTCTGCATACAGACAACCAGTTAGACAAGCACCATTTATTGAAGATGCTTTCTTTTTTCCATTGCATGTTTTTGGCTTCTATGTCAAAGATCAAATATCTGTAAGTGTGTGATTTTATTTATGAATCTTCACTTCAAATCCATTGATCAATGTGCCTGTCTCTGTACCAATACTATGCAGATTTTATCACTATTGCTCTGTAGTAAAGCATGAGGTCAGAGATGGTGATTCCCCTGCTGTCTTTTATTGTTAAGAATTGTTTTCACTATTCTGGGTGTTTTGCCTTTCCAGACGAAAATGAAGACACAACATACCAACTTATGGGACACAATGAAAGTGGTGCTAAGTGAAAAACTCTTAGTTCTGAGTGCCTCCAAAAAGAAACTTGAAAGAGCATACACTAGCAGTCTATCAGCACACCTGAATGATCTAGAAAAAATAGAAGCAAAGACACCCAAGAGGAATAGACTGCAGAAATGATCAAACTTGGGGTGAAACCAACCAAATAGAAACACAAAGATCTATACAAAGAATCAACAAAACCAAGAGCTGGTTCTTTGAGAAAATCGACAAGATAGATAGACCCTTAGTCAGACTAACCAGAGGACACAGAGACAGTATTCAAATTAACAAAGTAAGAAATGAAAAGGGAGACATAACATCAGAAACCAAGGAAATTTAAAAAAAAAAATCATCAGATCCTACTACAAAAGCCTATACTGGAACAAAACTGGAAAATCTGGATAAAATGGACAATTTACTAGACAGATACCATGTACCAAAATTAAATCAGGATCATATAAACCATCAAAACAGTCCCATAACCCCTAAAGAAATAGAAGCTCTCATTAAAATCTCCCAATTGAAAAGTGCCTATGACCAGATGGGTTTAGTGTAGAATTCTATCAGTCTATCAATGAAGACCTGATAACAATACTCTTCAAACTATTCCCCAAAATAGAAACCTAAGGAACACTATCCAATTCAAACTTTGAAGCCACATTTATGCTGCATATTCTTTCTTGGAAATGGAGCAATTTTTGTCTAATCAGGAACTTGTCACAATTTCCATTCATAGAGGACTCATACGAGATTTTCTTCTACGTCTATCATGTTTAATATTCCAAATAGGTTTTAAAAACTGGTTGAGTGCATATTACTTATAGCTTCAGAAGATATCATGTATATTTAAGTGACATTTAAGTATTATAAATTATTTTGATGACATATAACATAGAAATGTATTGTGTTCTAAGGCCTTACTGTTGTAGAGTTGCTTGGCTCTAGTAGAGGCATATTGTGCTGGCTGTTATGGTTTTACACTGGCATCTATCCATCTTGGTTTGGGATGATTATAATTCCAGGTGATTATATCTGGTTTCTTTTTGTTGTTATTGTTGTGTAGGTGTTTCATTCCTTCGTTTCTGTTATACTCTCTGGTTCTTAGGGCAGTGTGGTGACTGCTTGTTGCTTGGTAGAAAATTCTTCTGAAATCCTGACAAATATTTCCACTGGAAGTTCTAGGTAAACTATCATTCTAGTAATTGGTAGCTGACATTTAGGAATGGGGATGGGTTACAGGGGCGGCTGCATGGGTTCACATGTGGGAGGAAAGCATGGCATTCCACCAGCACATTCTTAGTCTCCTGAAAATGGAATCAAAGTGAGGAGAGGCCACAATAGGTAGGCTAATATCAAGCTGGTATACTAGGGAAATAGATTTGGAAGAAAGGGGGAAGGATGGAGATTTTAAATTCACCTATCTGCTTTGCTAGCCTACTTGCTTTTCTGTCAGGCTTTGCTGGTAGGTTACCAGAGAATGTCCCAGTTTGCAGCAAACAGTCTCTCACAGGAATGGGAATGAGATGAAGGGAAATAAAGGAATAGTAATGACCTGAAGTTAAGCTACCTGCTTCCTGGCCATCATGGTCTGCAAGTTCCCAGATGGGCCTACTGGAGTTGGGAACTGGTATAAAGTGATGAGGGAAGGGTATAAAGTTTGGAGGAGATCTGTGTGAACCATTGGAGATGACCCCAAGGAGGAAGGTGAGACCTGCTGTGGTCTGCTACAGAGCTGGTGGTGTGTGCGACTGAGTCACTGGATTTAGAAGAGAATAGAGTGAGATGATTATTTATTATAAGATTATTATCTTATTATTATCTGTGTCCCTGCCTTGTGAGTTCTGTCTTTTCCCAGGGAATTCCTGCTGTTGTTAGGGTCTGGGATATTGGAATGAAGAGAGGGAAAGTAGGTTGGAGAAGTCTGCATGATTCATAGAAGATGTGGTTCTTAGACAAAAAGGTGACTGGAGTAGGTGTTCTGTTACAGAGCTGGGAACTAAATTTGGAAGAGAGAAGAGAGAGTTGAAGATTTGCAGTTAGGCTATTTGTTCCTTGGCCAAAGTGTTCTGCAGGTATCCAGAGAATGCCTTCTGGACTTGGGGACTGGCATAAACTGATGAATTGGGGAAGGAAATTTGGCAAGCAAGGCCCAAATGATCAACTGGAGATGGAGTTTAAGGCGACTGTATTAGATTGTCTGCTACAGAACTGAAGATGAGAATGGGGGACTGGATTTGCAGGCGATGAGGGAGAGGTGAAAATTTACAGTTAGCCTACCCACTTCTCAGGATAGATTTCACTTTTTATTTTCAATGTTCACTTTTACCTTTATGCAATTAACTACCATATGAGCACAAGGTTTTTGAAAATTTGATTATATCAAGTTACTAAAATTAATTATATTATAAGGCAATATTGTTTCAACTCTGAAGCTCAAAATTTAATTATGCAAATACAAGTAAATGCCACAATGTAAGTAATTTATATGCATCAAAAATAAATTCAAAAACTTGATGGAACCTGTGGGTTTACAATGAGGCATTATTATAATAAAATGTTGATTTAAATTGCTTAATAGAGTTAATATGATTAAATTCACACATATAACATGACAATTTATTATGATAGGTTTAATTTTAGCATTTTACCCCTAAGTAAATGAGCTTGAGTCATATTTACATAATAGGAAAAGGATAGAAATTCACAAGATATTGAGAACTCAAATATTTTGTTCTATGTACATAATTTATAAGGTGAATATGGTATTAATTTATAAACAAATCATGAAAATCATTTCAGATTTTGTTTCCAAAATTTGGTTCTATCATATTGACATTATAGAACTGTAGCAATTCCATATATATAAATTTGTTACTCACTCAGTCTAGGGTGAAGTAAAACTGGTCTTCCTAAAATAAGAATGTGTAAAATTCAAACATATCATTTGTGTTTTTTATCAGATTTACTTGTTCTAATACATTTTTTAACTTTATTTTGGTCTTATAATTTGTTTAAAACTATATATTATATTTTTGTGATTTGCCACTGTATTAGTGTAATTGCCTGAGAATTTTATTATTATGAGCTATAAATAGACATATTTGAAACTATGAACATTTATTTTATATCTAAGACATTACTTTTTGCCTTTTAAAAAATGCTCATTATTTGACATAAAATCTTATAGATTTCCAGGTATATATTAGGAAATATTATCATGGTTTTACTAAAATAATTTATTTAAGCTCTAGCTTATGTTTGGTAAAATCAAAAATATTAGACACTTCAGTCATGAGTAACTGGACATTCTGTGTGATGGGCTTTATCTTTTGTGCTGTTTCTTCCTCCAGTAATCATTGGCCAGATGATTTGTCATCCATGAAGGAGAGCTCATTCCACTGAGGATTTTAGGTTTCAACAGTAATTCATGAAGGATGATGCTATATAAATGCTTTTTCATAAAGCTTAGAACATTGTTTTTGCAGATACATTAAAACAAATTTCAGCTATATATTCATTGACATGAAATCTGATAATTGACAAAATGGTTATAATTATGTGAGCTATCCTATTAGCAAATAATAAAAACTAAGGGAACATTTTGGCTAAGTGTTACCTTAGACCATTGTATTGAGAGTACATATTCATTATAATTTTGCTTGTATATTAAACACAAAAACAATTAAATGAGTATATCTTAGGAATTAAATGTTAAGGCATGGAGCATAAATTACCTGCATTTAAATCTAGATCCATGATGAGTAAATTCCATTAAGGAAGTCAATTTCCATCATGACTTGGTTTCCTCATCAGAGAAAACAAAATATAGTCTTGCACATTAAATAAGCTAAACAATTTGAGTAATTCCAGGTTGTTATCAAGTTTTTGTTCAAGTAAATATTTATTAATGTGTCTCAGCATGGAATTTTTAGTGAGCTGTGTATAATATAATAGCAGATCCTTCTTGAGAAAAATGTCAGATGGTTTAGGTTAGTCCTATGCATGCTCCCTGGTTGCCTGTTCAGTCTCTGTGAACCCCTATGAGCCCAGATTGATTGACTCTGTGTGTGTGCTCTTGTGGTGTCCTAGACCTCTCTGGCTCCTAAAATCCTTTCTCTCCACTTCTGCAGAATTCTCTAAGCTCTCTCAAATGTTTGTTTCGTTGTGTGTTTGCATATGTTTCCATGGTTGTGTGTTTGCATATGTTTCCATCAGTTGCTGGACGAAGCATCTCTGATGAGAATTGGATAAGGTACCAATTTATGAGGATAGCAGAATCTTATTAGGGATCATTTTCTATCGTGGGTCTCTGGGTTATCCAGCCTCTGAGGCCAGTCCATCCAGGCAGTGTCAGGGGAGGGCTTTCTCTCATGGCGTGGAACTCAAGCTGGACTAGTCTTTGGTTGGCCTCTCCCCCAATTTCTATGCTACTTTTACTCATAGGCAGAATAATTTGTAAGTCAAATGTTTTGCGGCTGGGTTTGTATCTCAATCTATGCACTGAAAGTCTTACTCAGTGGCAGGCGATGGCTTGTTCAAGCTCTATGCCCCCCATTTTTAGGAGTTTTAACTAGAGTTTTATTGCACTAGGTATTTGGATTTTCCCAGAGATAGCTTACCCCCAATAGCTTGGTCTTCTTGTGGGATTCGTAATAGTGGGAGCAGTGTCTGTCTCTTTTGCCTGATTTAGGGACCCTTTCCTCCTATTGGGTACCTTGTCCAGCCTCAGTAGAATGGGATGTACCTAGTCTTATTCTAACTTGATATACCATGGTTGATTGATATCCATAGAAGACTTACAGTTTTCTGAGGAGAAACAGAGGAGTGAATGGGGTATAAGAGGGAAGATTGAAGGGAGAGACTTCGAGAGGAGGAGGGATGGGAAACTGTACTCAGGATGCAAACAGAAAGAAAAATATATTTATATGTAAAATCAAATAGTTAAATTGATAAATTCACATACAAACAGGACACATATTTCTAAAATTGCAATACCGTGACATCAGCACTCATATGCAGGGGCAGCTATGAGAGGTTGTGACTGAAACAGGAGGGAAGGAACTCAGAAGTTCTGGCCAGACACCTTCCAACCCTTTCAGGCAAAAATATTGCCAACTGGGTCACCGGAGTTCAGATCTATTACTTGACTGGGCATACGTTTCCTGAACAGACCACTGCCCAACAAGACTTTATCTGCTAGGGTTTGTGTCTGCCTAGCTGCTAAAATACCTGGAGCACTGTCAGCACTCTGATCAGAGGAAGCAGAGCATAGTCTGTAATGGAGTTCTCAGTACATGTTTCTCCAGGTGGAAAACAGTGGAGTGTGGGACAATTGCTCTGGTTCCCAGTGTCCTGGGACTGGCACCACTGGGGTACCACTGGGAGTTAGGAAAATGGGTACTTGTTCACACTTTCACTTAGCGCACCCAAGTACTAGGCAGAAAGTAGAAAGCAGAGCCTGGGATGGGGAAAATCACCCATTTGTTTCTAAGTGAGTGCCAAGAGTAAGGAGGGGCTGGGAGAGAGAAGGCATTCTCAGGGAGATTTTGCAGCATCTTTGATGAAGAGAAGGTCTGTGCTTGTCCAAACGGTTTATTTGACGGCAAATGTGAATGCATAGACTTTACTCAGGGTGCACCAAGGATTAAATACCCTTTGCAGGAAGGAGTGCCCAGGAAGCGAGGCTCATTGGCTGAATACTGTGGGCCTATCTTGATACTTCGTCAGTGAAGAAAACTCCAGGTTTTAAAGGATACATGACCGATTGCGATGGTCTTTTCATTGGGGTGTTGTGCTTACGTGTTCCAGAGAAGGTAGAGTTAGGCAGGGAGCTGGCCCCATGCATAACCTACTCAAGTCTGTGTTTCACAAGATTTGGACTCACTCAAACTTACCTGTTTTTTCTAGTGGCATAATCCATTTGTCCCACACTTACCTGAATTAGTAAAATTCAGGTTTCATTTGGTAAATCTTAATCTAACAAAGACTAAATTTTCAGCATTAGTTAGGTTACATGGTCAATAAAAATGCACTGCAAGAGACCTGGGTGAGAGATCTTCCAGAACTGATTGTACAAACTTGAGAAAATTATCCCACCTGTCTGAACTTACTGTAAATCTTTGAGAGGACTCTTAAAGATAAATGAGTATAATTATCCAAAAGATGAGAGATTAGCATCCCACAAATCTATCTATGCACTAATAAGTGTTTAAGAAGTATAACATTGAATATATCAATTTTCAATACATTAATGAAACTTCAATTTTTATATTTAGTGGAGGCAAATGCTTTCATTAAAATATTAATCATCATTAATAATCCAAATATGGACTACAATACCATAGTTTAAGTGATATCAGAGAATATATTCTCACATAACAGTTCTAATTGGTTTAAAAATATGTCACAACAGAATATGAAACACACACTCACTAAGATTTGAGAAGTGTATTAATATACTAACATGGAGAAAAAAATCAACTGTTCAGATTGTTAATTATATTCTGCTGGAGTGGATACAATTAATTTTTGTGTATCTTTCCAGGGATGTTTACTCCTTAAAACTGAACTTACATCTGAGTAAAGAATTCTGATTGAAGTTTTAAGAAGAGGCATGAGTGGATTACAACAGCAAAACAAGGTCTCCTTAGATAATTATTGAAATTAATGAAGTAAAAATAAAATTGTAAACACAAGTGTTGACAGCCTGATGCTCAAAATCATACCGTTTCTTAAATGATAACCAACCATTAGACCCTGTGAAGTTAAGCATAGAGAAAGTGACTAGGTAACATGGATTTTCCTGGGAGAGGGATAGAAACTACAATAAATTTATGGGAGGATGGAAGCAGGCGTGGTGGTGAAAAAAAGGAGAATCCAGTGAGATGATGGATGAGAGATTGAGGTAGAGGATGAAAAGAGAGGCAGCTAGAATTGAAGAATATTTGATTGGCTGTATGGAAAATTAGTAAAATGAAACTTCCTAAAATATTTGAAGGCAATCCTATTGAAGTCTCCAAATAGTGAAGTAGATGGAACCCCTACTGGCCATATAGTCTCACCAAATAAACCTAACAGTGACTAGACTGGGTTTGACCTAATTGAGTTTTTGCTTGAAAGGGTTCTAGAGAAATCCCCCAACAACTCAGGCTGTTGCCAAGGCTAAATGTTGCTCTCTAAAACTGATATCAAGGCCATATTACTAAATAAACCATCCACATAACTCACTGAACAGAGAAGTGGAGCTGGTACCTACATAGAACGCTCAACTTCTGTTCTAGTGTCTATGACAAGTAAAGGTACTCTATAGACTATCAAAAAATGAAAAGTAACACCAACCCAGCTGCAAAACCTTGGCTCCACAATCTGTCATGCCTGTAAAATATCACAGGGCAATGGTGTCACAAACTTTATAGGAGTGATCCACCAGTGTCTGATTTGACTTAAAGCCTACTCCATGAGATAGAATGCATACCTATGGGTCTCCAAGAATGAAAGTCTATATATTCTTGAGACCTTAGATAAACCCCAATACTACTGGTTAAAAATATTAACAATAAAATGACTCCTAATGATATTCTGCTGTCCTCAATGCTAGGTGCCTCATTAAGCAATCATCAGAGGGGTTTCCTCTTGGAGCAGATGGGAACAAATACAGAGATACATATTACACACACATACACACACACACACACTCACACACATACACACAGAAAGAGAGAGAGAGAGAAAGAGAGAGAGAGAGAGAGAGAGAGAGAGAGAGAGAGAGAGAGAGAGAGAGGGATCTTGGAACACACAGCTCTAAATAAGACATCTCTGTCAAATCTCCTCTCAGAGCTCAACCTATGGAAGAGGAGAAGAAATGAAGTAGATAGAGAAGGGCACTAGTAGAAGACCTTCTAAAACAATTAAACAAAGTTAATATAAACTCAGAGAGACTGATGCAGCATTTACAGGGCCTACTTGCATATGTACCTACTAAGTTTTCTGCATATATACTACAGCTCTCAGTACTTTTGTTTGAAATCCTAAGTGTGTGAACTGGTGAGACTCTGATTCGAGTGCCTTCTCTTGGGATTCATTTGTTTTCTGTTGACTTCTCCTGTCCAACTTTGATGTCGCTTTAATTTTACCTTATTATAGTTTATTTTGTTATATACACACTCAAATATATATAACATGTATAATATATGTATATATACATGTATATATACATATAAACATATATACATATAAACATATATATACATATAAACATATATATGTATATGTATATATTCATATATATATTTGGTTGGGAGAGGAAGTGGGAAGGGACTGGTATGACTAGAGGAATGTGAAACTGTACTCAGATTACATTGTATCAGGAAAAAAAAAACTATGTTTAATAAAATGGGACAAGGTCTGGTGAGGTGGCTCTGTGAGTAAGAGCACTGATTGCTCTTCGGAAGGTCCTGAGTTCAAATCCCAGCAACCACATGTTGGCTCACAACCACCCATGATGAGATCTGACACCCTCTTCTGGTGCTTCTGAAGACAGCTACAGTGTATTTATTTATGATAATAAATAAATCTTTAAAAAATAAAAAAGTAAAATAAAATGGGAAAAACATACCATTTCTTAAACAATGTATTAGTCCCTTTCCTTTTCACACAAATATGTGAAATATGTGCTGAGTGTGGAAAGTATTTCAAAATAGTAGTATAAGTCTACATGTATAAACTCACATATATTTAAAATTCCATATAATTTAGGCTCAGAACACTCCAGTAAATTCAAGTTTTGTTCGAATGGCAGGATATCCCTTAATCTAAGCTTGGGTTTATTGTATCAGAGGTTATTTATGATGGAAACACATCCATGACAGGGTTTATATTCCATCTATGAAATTGTATTGGTTTCCACTGAGGCCCAGAGTTTTCCCTTAGAGGTCTTCTAAGGGAATAACAATAACATAATCTTTTACTAGTTTAGCACATACTTACTAACATTGGTTCCAGGAAGTATTTTAATTCAATTAATAAAGGCCATACTAGCATTTTGAGAAAACAGAGCCAACAACTAGTACGGAGGAAGCCTTGACTAACACTATAACTTCTTTAACTAAATATCTGACAGAAGTAACTTGGGGAAGGAAGCCTTATAATGGTTTTTGAAGCTATGGTACAGTATGTCAGGGAAAGCATGCTGGCTAGTTTTATATTACCTTGACATTTTGAAAATAAGAAGCTCAAACAATAGCCCAAATAGAGTGGCATGTAGGTAATGTTATGGTGCATTTTCTTGAAACAGATGACTGTGGTTCCTTAGAAGGGGAAGACTACCCTATGGCTCATGGTCCTAGGTTCTATAAGAAAGCAAGGTGAATGAAGCCAGGCAGTGGTGGTGCATGCCTTTAATCCCAGTGCTTGGGATGCAGACACAGGCAAATTTCTGAGTTCAAGGCCAGCCTGATCTACAGAGTGAGTCCAGGACAGCCAGGGCTATACAGTGAAACCCTGTTTCAAAAAACAAAACAAAAAACAAAAACAAAAACAAAAACAAAAGAAAAAGAAAAAGAAAAAGGAAGAAAGAAAGAAAGAAAAATAAGCAACCTTTATCAGTAAGCTAGTAATCATCATTTATCCATGTCCTCTGCATCAGTTCCTGCCCTACTTGAGAGTTCCTACCCTGCCTTCCCTCAGTGATAGACTGTGCTGTGAAAACCCCAAATAATTAAGACAGAGGGAATGATGGCAGACTTATGCATTATTTTGTCACATTGCCTCTAGGGTCAGGAAACAAAGAGGATAGACACTCAAGCTTCACTAACTTTACATTTATTCAGTCCAGAATCTCAATCTACTGGAATTGTGCTGCTCACATTTAAATTGACTCTTCTCCTTCAGTTAAAGCATTCTGGAAGCATGTCCATAAAGATATCTAGGGGTATGCTTCTATGGTGATTCTGAATCAAATAAAGTTGAAAATGAAATTTAACCATCCACATTTAGGAATATCAATATGTAATTTTGAGCAGTATTACCCAACAAAAGGCTACCTCCATACTGTACACACATTCTTTGTCCTATCATAGACACTAAGCTAAATTCTCAAGTATTGCATACCTTTGAAAAATACATATCATTTCATTCATTGTCTATTAATAAAACACCGCTTAGATTTACTCTTTTTTATCTTTCTTTATTAGATATTTTCTTTATTTATATGCCATATAATTTCTCCTTTCCCATTTTCCCCTCCAAAAATAAAACAAAATAAACAAAACCAAAAACCAAAAAACAAAACAACAAGAACAAACCCCTGTTGTCCCCCCACCCCCCTGCTTGCACCCCAGTGTAGGGGAATGCCAGGGCCAATAAGTGGGAGAGGGTGGGGTGATTTACTCTTATCGTAAATAACTAAGTTACCTTTTGCTATTTCTTTGCTTTTATTTTCCCTGTACATCAGTGCATATTTTATATATACCCCAAAATCATTTCAGAGAAGATGCCTGCATAATATCAGTACACAGCAGATACATTTATATAATCATGTAAAATAATAATACTATCTCCTTAATATCCTTTTCAATATAAATATAAATTTTAGTCCAAGGAAAATAAATGAGACCCTAAAATAATCACTTTTAACAGGAATAAAGTTATTTAATTAGTTATAAATTCAACAACAAAATATTTGCTTGATTTTGAATCTGAAGATATTATGAAAACTTCCCTGTACCTTAGGAGAGAAGTTAAATGTAAAATGTTTTGAACTTCAAGAACCCAAGGTATAACACATTCTATATATAACAATCAAACAAAAATTAAGTATTCATAACACTGCTGAGAAGTGAATCTGTGAGATTTCTCCATTTTTGGGAGGGCTTGAGGTAGTGTTGACTTTGATGAGGCTTTCATAATAACCTTGTTGTTAGAGTTTATTAAATAAAAGTTAAGTATGAATCCTTTATAAGATATCACTCATTAAAATATATTTTAGTAATAGATACTTTATTGTTTACATAATATATACTTGCAACTTATTAACTTATAATACAGTTGTCCTAAAGAATATGCTAATCATAGAGATTTATTTCAAAAATTGAAAACAGAGAATTCTTGAAAGGAAGTACATTACCTCTGTGCCTGTTAACACTATACTGTATTAGTCATTAAAATAAAATGGGTTAGGAAGCTTCCTCTGCCATTTAGGACTTCCCACATACAAATCTAGTCGCAGTCTTAAATATTATTAAGGCTCAGTGAATCATGGCCTCTATGCATCCATTTGTCTACGTAGACCAGATATATCCATTACCTTACATATTCATATATGTTTATGCATACATGAGAAACAGAGGCAATATGAAAAAGTTTTAGGAAATTAAACATTTGAAAGAAAACCAATATGACATGTGATTAAAAATAAATAAGAACACTATATTTAGATTTATACATTTAAAAAATAATCATTTGTTTTTCTGGTGTCTAATTTTAGGATGAAAAGGAAGAGGAGTGTGATGAGGAGAGGATGACAAGATTTGATAACAGGGGAAATGTGAACAAAATAGGTTAATTACATGTATCAAAATGCCATCTGGAGTCCATCATCAGTACCATGAATGCACATTAATAAAAAAACTTGAATTTAAATAGAATAAAAGAGAAAATATGATATACCAGATAAATATGAATTCAAATAGGGTTTTTAAAATTGAACAAATTATGTAAATTTTATGAGCTTAAAGTTGAGTGATATATAAGTGGGAAAATACTAAATAAATCCAAAGAACTGCAATAAATTATACAGGATATTTGGATGAATCTCAGTATATTTTACAAATTATACTATCATTAATGAAAATGTAATTATAATTCTGCAAATACAAGTATCCCATGAAATATTTACAAGTTTAGAACAGAGGTAATATAGTATATAACACATGTGAAAATGTAAGCTTTATTCTCATTAACCTGATTATTATAAATTCTGACATGTTTGTCTTCTTCCTTTGGAGGTTTAATGCCTACCTTCTTTTTGATGATGAAATATACCAACTGGTAAGAAATTATTGATATGTCCAATATTTTATGTTAAAATAGTTTCTACCAGGCACAACAATTAAACAATAGGCTTGGCTTGACATAAATATTTTCATATTCAATTATAATTTTCTGCTTATATCAGATGAAAAATATGTTCATGGCCATTACCAAATATAAGCAGAAGAAATTAATGAAAGTTGTTAATCTGTCATTTTTATGTACAGAATAAATTCTTAACCATTTTAAGACATTACACAAATAACTTTTAGAGAACTACAAATATATACGGACATTGTACAAGAAAATTAATTAAAATCACTAATTTTATGCATTTTATATTTGTTTTATGTGTCAATATTCATATCACTAAAAGTACATATAAAATGTTAAACTCTCACTTAGTTATTATACTCAATTTAGACCATGGTCCTCAATTACTACTTGCATTAAAGGTACTTTATATCTTTTAAAGATAATTAAAACGATGTAAAATTTACTAGTTCACATTAATGAAAAATATCTCAAAGCTAAGCACACTGTCAATCATCATTGATCTAAACATAAAGAATACAAGGAATAATAATATGAATACACAGTAGGTAAATTTGGTAACTTCAAAACACTTTTCTGTTCTTTCCCATTCTGTATGGAAAGCAAATATGCATTTGATAAATGTAAATTACAGTAAATTTGGGAACAATATAGAACTAATAATATCAAGAAATGCAATGTCAAACCTACACAATTGACTTCTGAAATGTTTAATAATAGAATTGTTAATTAATTTTAGAAAAGTTTATAAGCATATTCCAAGCAGAAATATGACTGAGACTTTTATTTATCCCTTAGAAAATAACATTAAAAAATAATACTCTTAGGCTCATTTCTAAAGGAGGATTGCGTCTTCATATACACATCTTGAAAACCACATTATGCCAAAAAAAAAAAAAGAGATGAAGAATATATGACAAAGTATTGGTGATTTTGCTAAAACTCTAACTAAGAAGCTAAGAGAATTAGTAAAAGAAATATCAATTCACACCTTTTTCTGATTCAAAGCAAGAAAATCTGATGTTTATCATGAAACTTTTCAGAAGCTTGGAAAATTGTTTTGTCTTGAAAACAGAATGAAGAGATAATTGTGTTTCAGTGGACTGTATCATCTTATACAGGGTGTTATAACTAAGTCTCTGTGTTAACTTGACATTTACCCCTAATTTCTTATATCAGGCTCATGTCACATAATTTGAGAATAATAACAATGGAATACTCAAGATAAAAGAAGGGTGTAACATTTAACCACTATATATTCATAGTTAAAAATATTACCCAAAGGCAAATAAACTTCTAAGAGCAAAAGTCAGTGAGAGTGTTTAGTAGAAACATTTTATATTTTATAATAATGTTATCTAAAATAATTTAAAAGTCTGTTTTAAATTGGAAAAAAAAGAACACATATTCATGACTCTCTACAGTAAACAATTGAAATGTAGTAACAGGTAATGAAATGAGTATACATATATATGTGTGTGTGTGTATATATATATATATATACACACACACACACACACATAAAATTCCAAAATACTGAAATATAATATGAATTCCTAATGTCATTTTAAATAAATACTTAATAGAGAGATAAAATAAACCTCTTTTAGCACTGTAGGTATTCTTAAATATTTCATTAAGAGAATATTGAAAAATCACCCAAATGGGCATGAAATTAAGACATATATAGATTAAAATAGACATAAATAACATAAAATATAGATTTAGAAATTAAGGGTGTACATCTATTAAACAATCCAAGCAAAATGATGAATCAAAATGAGTTATTTCTCTGACAAAATGAACAAAATGTACTGTATGAAAATTTTAAGACAGTTTAATTGTGTTTAATGTCAAAGATAATTTAGAGTATTCAATAGTTACTTACTTATCCATTTACATACACAAAGCATCATGAATTTCAAGCACCTAGAAAAATATAGTAGCTCAGGCCTTTAGTTCCAGCAGTTGAGAGGCAGAGGCAGAGGCAAATGGTTCTGTATGAGTTCCAGGGAAACCTCCTCTACTTAGTGACAAGACAAGAAAGAGCTATACAGTAAGATCCTGTCAGAAAAAAAAGAAAAGAAAAGAAAAAAGAAAAAGGAAAACATCAAGCACCTAACAGAAAAATTAAGTGAAACTCTATGAAGTAAATCAACAAGTATAGTCCTTCAAAAATCTTCAGGACACAATTTTACTATAGATTCACTAATCTATATTAGTAATCCCTGAGAAATTATGAAGCTGTAATTACTGTTCTCATTTGTCAATTTGATTACATCAGGAAATAACTAAAACCCCAAAATGGAGGTGCATATATCTGAGGGATTTTGGTTAATGGGATTTTCTTATCATATTCCCAGATCTTTGAGGATGGAAGACATACCATTAGTCCAGATCTTTTGATGTGGGATGATTCCCTCACTATTCTGGAGCACTCCTTCTCCTAGAAGCCTATATAATGATATGAAAGAATGCAGCATTTGCTCTTTGCTTCTTGCTCTAGCCTCACTAGAAAGTCTATTCCTTGACTGGAATCAGAGCCTATTTCTTCAGGATATAAGTATATACTGAAAACTAGCTGATAGATTCAGCCTTGTGAACTGCACAATAGTGGATTCGTGGTCCTTCTGTTGATAGACTGTCATTGTTGGATTAGCTGGGCCAGAGCCTTTGAGTGATTCTAATAAATTCACTTTCTATATACACAGCCAGCAAAATTCATTCTATAAATGATCTTACTCTAGAGAATCACAAATAATACAAAATCCTTCACCTAAATTATAGAAATAAGCTACATAATTTTTAAAGTAAAAAACTTACGTAGCAGCCAAGTTGAACTGCACCTACTGCAATATTTAGAATAAATGCATTGTGTGGATAACAAGAAGTAAAGCAATTGATTCCCTAATAACAAATAGAAGAGGAAATGTTTTTTTCTTTCTGTTTTATATATTATCTTTATGTATATGTATATACATATATACACATATATACATACATATATATGTATATATATATATGCAAATAAAATAAAAGATCTTAACTTGTTACTGTTTTAAAAATATAAGAAAGTAAAAAATATATATATAAGAAAGTGTAGTTAAGAGGCTATAACAATTTTCAGGAATATTTATGCACTAAATGTTAGTCGATTTATTGATTACTCAAAGCAGCAATTGAAGCCAACATTAAACCTGATAAGTTACATTTGACAGTATGTGACTTTGGTAAGTGTCTTGAACTGCTGGACAGTCACCTGTGTGACTCTTGGAGGGCAGCATTTCTAGGCTCCTGTCTGTAAGCACATTATAGCATCAGTAATAGTGTCAAGCTTTGGTGCCTCCCCTTGAGCTTGATTCCAATTTGGGCTTGTCACTGGAACTCCTTTCCCTTGGTCTCTTCTCCATTTTTTGCTTCTGCAGTTCTGTTAGACAGGAACAATTCTGGGTCTTATAATATATCTATATATTATCTTACCAAGGGAAGTCATTAATTACATTACATTGTATTTTCTTAAAGAAATGCAGGTAAAGAGATACTTTATAGTAGAAAATTTCCATAATATACATATATTTTATGTTATTGTATGGTTGCTAACATTAGAGCTTGTTTTACTAATACATGTGTATATACATGACTTTTCCTTTCAGGGGACAGGCAGGTAGATCAATGGCACAGAATTGAAGACCCAGTAATGAACCCATACAACTATGGTCACTTGATCTTTGACAAAGGAGCTAAAACCATAAAGTGGAAAAAAGACAGTATTTTCAACAAATGGTGCTGGCTGAACTGGTGGTAAGCATGTAGAAGAATGCAAATCAATCCATTCCTATGTCCTTGTACAAAGCTCAAGTCCAAGTGGATCAGGAACCTCCACATTAAACCAGATACACTGAAACTAATAGAAATGAAAGTGTGGAAGAGCCTCAAGCACATAAGTACAGCAGAAATTTTCCTGAGCAGAACACCAATAGCTTCTGCTCTAAGATCAAGAATTGGTAAATGGGACCTCAAAGTTGCAAAGCTTCTGTAAGGCAAAAGACACTGTCAATAGGACAAAATGGCAACCAACAAATTGGGAAAAGATCTTTACCAATCCTATATCTGATAAAGGGCTTATATCCAATATATACAAAGAACTCAAGAAGTTATACTCCAGAGAAACAAATAACCCTATTTAAAAATGGGGTACAGAGGTAAACAAAGAATTCTCAATTGATGAATACCAAATGGCTGAGAAGCACCTAAGGAAATGTTCAAAATCCTTAGTCATCAGGTAATGCAAATCAAAACACTCTGAGATTCCACCTTACACCAGTCAGAATGGCTAGGATAAAAAAACTCAGGTGACAGCAGATGCTTGGCAAGGTTGTGGAGAAAGAGGAACACTCCTTCATTGCTAGTGGGACTGCAAGCTGGTACAACCACTCTGGAAATCAGTTTGACAATTCCTCCAGAAATTGGACATAATTCTACCAGAGGACCCAGCTATACCACTCCTGGGCATATATACAGATGATTCTCCAACATGTAATAAGGGCACATGCTCAGTGTTCATAGCAGCCTTATTCTTAATAGCCAGAATGTGGAAACAACCCTGATGTCCCTCAACAGAGGAATGGATACAGAAATTGTGGTATATTTACACAATGGAGTACTACTCAGCTATCAACAACAATAAATTTATGAAATTCTTAGGGAAATGGATGGATCTGGAGAATATCATCCTGAGTGAAGTAACCCAATCACAAAAGAACACACATGGCATGCCCTCTCTGATACGTGGTTTTTAGCAGAAGTTTGGAATACTCGAATTACAATCGACGAACCACAAGAAACTCAAGGAGAAGGAAGACTAAATTGTGGACACTTCATTCCTTCTTAAAAGGAGGAACAAAATACCCACGGAAGGAGTTGCAGAGACTAACTATGGAGCAGAGACTGAAGGAAGGGCACTCTAGCCTGATATAGCTGTCTCCTGAGAGGCTCTGACAGTACCTGACTAACACAGATGTAGAGGCCCACAGTCATCCATTGAACTGAGGACAGGTTCCTCAATGAAGGAGCTAGAGAAAGGACCCTAGGAGCTGAGGGGTTTGCAGCCCCTTAGGATGAACAACAATATGAACTAACTAGTTCCCTCTGAGCTCCCAGGGACTAAAATATCAACCAAGGAGTACACATGGTGGGACTGATGGCTCTGGCAGCATAAGTATAGCAGAAGATGGCCAAGTTGGTCATCAACGGGAGGAGGAGGCCCTTGGCCCTGTGAAGGTTCTGTGCCTCAGTGTAGGGGAATGCCAGGTCCAGTAAGTGGGAGAGGGTGGGGTGATGAGCAGGGGGAGGGAGGAGGGAATAGGGGTTTGTTCTTGTTTTTATTTATTTTTGTTTGTTTTTTGTTTTTTTTGTTTTTTTTTTTTTTGGAGGAGAAACTGGGAAAAAGAAAAAAATATATATATTGTGGCCTGATAATTGATCAAGTGGGTAAAATATTAGCTTCACAAGCATGGGAATCTGAATATGGATTCCCATATTGTATTTACAACCAAGCAGCACATTGCACATCTTTCTAAATGTTGATGGGGATTGCTAAGAGATAGGAATATTTCTGAGGCTCTCTGGAAATCTGGTCTACTAGAAATGTGAACTAAAGTTTCAGTGAGAGACAATGCCTCAGAGAATAAGATGGAGATCTCAGACACACAAAGTTGACATATAACTGCCATACATACACACATGGGTAAATGTATCTGTACACACACGAATACAAAAGTATGCTCAATGACACAAAGATATTATGGATATATGGACTATATGACCAAGTATTATATGATACATTTGGAGACTATTATGTAGAGTCATTTTCAGCTAAATTTATTCCCAGAGTTATTGGGAGAATTTAGAACTGTATCAAATCTGTCTACCTCCAAAATTGATGCTTTTAACTACATCCTCATTAATCAACCTGTATGTAACCATATATGACCTCCTAAAGTATAGGTATTTGAGACTGCAAAAGAGAGATAATTATGAGAGATAGTGAATTTCTTTGTATATAATACAAAGAAATAACTGAATTATACTGATAAGTAGTGATATATCCTCACTTTAAGGGGAAAGCACAGAAACTAGTAGATAATATACACATCTAAACTGCTCTTTCAACTTTTAAAATAGGCCAGAAATTCAAATTTTATTGAAATTTACACAAGAAACAGAATGTAATTATGACTTTAACTTTGGTCCAAATGAAAACAATGACTAAATAATATCACTTAAATTCATATACTTATAAATGCATCTATGTATATACATGCACATGAATAGAAGGATACACCATTATTCTTTTATCCATTGTCTGGAGGTAATTGTATTATCTATCCTATACAAACTATTTTATAGTTATCAAAGATATAAGTGGTTAATAAGGAGTAGGTTGGTACACATGAAGATCTTCAACGTCTTAAATCCTTTAGTTTCTTCATCTTCTTTTATAAATATTTTTATCTTGTACACTAAACACACAGAGTACTTTTATTTCAAAAAGATCATTTCTTTCAAGTATGTTATGCATTTTCTCCATGTTCATCCTCTCATGTTCTCTACTTGCTCTCCCATACCTATTGTATTAGTCAATTATTTTCTCCCAGTCTCTCTTCAATTTTCAAGTCATACACTTGTTTATACAAGTTCGACTTATTATGGCAAATAATAATCATCACAGGTTACAAGGATTTCTCTGAAAAATTCATATTTTATTTTTTTTACAGATGAATTAAGCTCCATTTTGGGTGTAGCAATGTTTTATTCTTTCAGATGTTGATGGACAAATCTTATTGTATAACTTTTTCTTGTGAATAATACAGCAATAAACATGGACATGCAAGTATTTCTGTGCTATGCTGACATATATATCTTAAAGTCTAGAAAAATAATCGGTATGCCTGAGTCAATATGGAAGTCGTTTTGTTTGTTTAGTTGGCCTTGTTTTTGAAAGGGCTCTGTACTGATGATTGCTATAGTCCCTATATTCGCTGGATTAATTTTCTTTACCAATAGCAATGTGTAAGGGCATCTTTTCTACATCCTCTTCTCCTGCTTTATAAATTTGTTTTTCTGATAACAGTTATTGTAGGTGTGGTACGAGAAAAAGATAAATACAATTGTAATTGGCATTTTTGCAGTGGATCTTAAATAATTTTCTCTTATGTTCATATCATTTTGGTAGGATTTCATTAGGGCTTCCAACACAGAAACATGTTGGGTATATATTAATCAGACAGTATATTCATATTCATTTTTTAATACATTGAAATGATTTTTTTGTTCAGCAGTATGAATATATACAACATATTATTGACATGGAAATACAATGTTATGCATGATAAAATGAATAAAATCAATAATAAGTAAAGGGAGGTATGTAAGGAAGTAAAGGAATGTACATTAAATAACTTCTTCTTGGAGAATTTCCACTAATTTGATCACTGGTTATGACATTAAAGCTAAATGTGAGCAAGATGGTCATGTTTCTATTAATAATCCTGAAGAACAAGTTATTAGATGGCATACACTCTAGAAAAGTAATGTCTCCATGTGATGTGTATGGTCTAATAAAATGACCTGAAAACTTACTTTCACTCTATGTTTAGTAGCTTCTACAACACATCCCCTCACAATATTATTCTTAAATCAACAAGCTAAATGCATAGAAAAAGACACAAGTGGATGATGAGGTATATGTTAAAATTTCCTGAAAAATCAGTTCAATTGTAATACAAATGTGATTATTTCTATAAAATCTATACCCAATTCATATCCTATACAAATTATTCATAAAAGAGTCCAGTAATGAATAATGGCTGTAGAAGCAATAGATTCAAAAAATATTAGCAAGTAAAAATAAATAACTCCAGAAGTAAGAAGAGTCAACACTCCAACCAGCATTCATCCTAAAAATTTCATGTTATGATCATTTTCAGAGTTTCTAAAAAAAACTGGAGGTCAAAACAAATGTATGCTCTAGCTTCTATATAGGTATTCATTCATTCATTCATTCATTTTTTTATTTTTGGCTTTTTTTTGAGAAAATGTCTCTCTACATAGTCTTCTTTGTCCTGTCAGGGAACTTACTATGAAGACCAGGCTGACCTTGAGCGCACAGACATTCACATCCCTCTGCGGTGATTAAAGAAATTCACCACCATGGCCAGCTATGAGTATTTCTTAAACAAATGTCTTCTTAGGCTCTCTTTTCGTTCAAAGCCAATGTCAAGGAATATTTCTTTAATGGATAAATGTGGTGATAATTTTATGAACTCTAAAATTACATAGCCATTGATTTAGGAAACTATTTTTCTTCCATTTTCAGTCACAAAGCACAGTAAAATTCAGTTGCTATTTCAGAGAATACAGGGAAAGATCTTATGTTAAATTTTAAAGCAATAATTATGAGATACCTAATTTCTATGTTAAATAAATACTTGTAGTAGAGACAACACAAAGACAAGTAGCAGTAATGTTAGAAAAACTATGATTCTGAGGCAAAATATAATGCTACAACATCTTTGAGAAAATCAACACATGTCATTTATTTCCTTAACTTATTAATAAGGTAGCCAAATCCTGTAAAGAATTTTCTTCTCACTGTTATAAAGGATACATTTTTCTTAGTTCATTCCAGTCTTTAATAACCCATTCCATCAAGATAATTATATGACACATATCAATTATAAACTTGGATAAAGTTATGTGTCATACTTATTAAATATGAGAAAATATTTTATGGGATATTTTATTTTTTAAATCAGATTTGTGTGTGTGTACATGTACATGTACACTCTCATTAATGCATAATTACATATGTATACAGGAGCCTATATAGAGCAGAAGAGTTTATCAGATCCCATAGAACTTGTAATACAATTAATTTTAATCCACATATTAAGGGTTCTAGATGAAAATTCCAGTTTTATGCTTGAACAGTAAGTTCTTCTAACTACTGAACTATCTGTTGAGACTAGAAAACCTTAGATATTAATCATCCTTTCATTCTGGCTAAAGTGTGAGGCTTTTAAACATGAAAAAGAAAAGACATGAGATAAAAGGTAAACATATGTATCATATGATGAACTGCCAGTCAATGTTTAATCTTAAATACGATGGTGGTTCAATAAGATTATAATATCTAGTGCTATAATAGTTCTTTTAGTCAAAGCATACACTATCATGCTCATGAAAAAACACAGTACCATAAAGACTCATTTCTTAAAATTTATCATGACCTTTGTATGTTATAAACCTAAGAAAGGTTAACAGGAAAGAAGAGAGAGATTAGAAAATACATATGTTTTTAATGCTATTTCTGGAACCCATGTTATGATTGCACATGACTGATTAGGCCATTTCAGGAATAGAATATTAAAGCAATTGGATAATTAAAACTTTCATTCCTTTATGAAGAACATGTTTAAGTAATCAAATACGGAATAAACATAAGGGAAACATTATCCTTCTACAAACAGACAAAATGTATTTAGTACATGAAGAGTTCTGTTATACAGAATGCTTTCAACAAGCTATGTTCAGATTAATAGTATTCAAGAAAGTAAATATATGATATATTGAAATATAGCATATATATCTCTTAAACATATTAACTAAATCCAGAGTCTAAATATAATTTAATAACCTAATCATGACTTATTTAAAATATTCATACCTTATTTGAAAACTCGCTTGTCCTGTACATTACAGTATAAAAATAAAACATCTATGCAGTCACAAAAGAACTTTCAGACTTTAGACTGGCTTGTCTATTTTTTCCTTCTATCTGAAATTATTATTATTGATTATTATTACTATTTATTGCTGATAATTGACTCATATAACCCTTATTTAAAAACCAAATATTTAATTGTGGTTCAGCCTGTTAAACAGTATGTTTAACCTTCTTATTCAAACAAGGCCCATGGACCTTAAGCACAAGTTATTTTAAGGGGAATAGAAGATCTGGATAAAGAAGAAAATATTAAACAGACAACTAACATTAAAGGGCCTTTGAAAAACAACGTGGAAATCTACTACTATAGAAGCCTCCTAAATATATACATATATCTAGGGACTCTAAAAGGAATTCCCTATTATGTCCCAACAAAACTTTTTGTTTATTCTATCATGAATAGGTTACATCTTGTTGAGTTATTGGTCAAAGTGATCACATAGACCCTCATCTCTAAACATCATAGGCTCTTATTTGGCTATGACCTACCACAATTTCAAGAAATGGCTCTATTGATGAAAAGCATTTACTTTTATCTTTATATATGGAGAAATTGAGCTGGTACCCAACTAAAAGCTTAACTCCTAATGATGAATGTTCTTTTTACATATACAGAAAAGAAAGGAAATTATCAATAGCCCCCAAATTTAAACCATGTGACCTACAAAGTGACTTGCCTGCAAGATATACTGCTAAAACAGTGGCACAAATATTATGAAGGAAACCAACCACTTTTAATTAGATTTATCCACACTATGAAATGCAATGCATAGATGATACTGCTAAAGGTGATAAGAAGTTAAGACTAAATAGGTAATGATTTTAGAGAAAAATCTAAGACTATTACCCTGTTAGAGGAACATAGCAATAAAATGACAGAACACTACACACAGAGATCAGAACATTGCTGAAACCTCATCAGAAGGGCTTGTTCTTGTATTAGATTACACCTCACACCAGTCAGAATGGCTAGATCTGTGCCCTTCCCCCAACCTTGAGTGGGCTGAATCAGACCTTGTCTTTGCCACAGCCAACTAGCCCACCTAGGGTGGAATCTTCTGACCTAGGTGTAGTCTATTGTCCTGACAAACCTGTAGCTTCCTACAAGGAGCCACTACTTGCTGAACAGCTGAGCCTGATTTCCTGAGGAGTTCCAGACAAAGCAACAAGATCCTGACAAGGCAACAAGATCCTGGAATAGTAGGGTATGGGTTCCCCACCTTTTATAAGCTCAGACTCATAAGTAAATACTGGGCCTTGATCAGAAACTTTGTCTTGGTCTCATTTTTCTCTCACCGTTCCTCTCATTCAAGCCCCAGCTTTCCTTTCAGGAAGCCAGTAACCCATGACCAGTGGCAGCTACAAAGATAAAAAATTCAGGTGACAAAAGATGCTAGTGAGGATGTGGAGAAAGATGAACACTCCTCCATTGTTGGTGGGATTGCAAACTGGTATAACTACTCTGGAAATCAGTCTGGCCATTCCTCAGAAAATTGGACATAGTACTACCTGAAGACCCAGCTTGTGCATAGCAACCTTAGTTATAATAGCCAGAAGCTGGAAACAATCCAGATGTCCCTCAACAGAGGAATGGATGCAAAACATGTGGTACATTATACAATGGAGTACTAATCAGCTATTAAAAACAATGACTTCATGAAATTCTTAGGCAAAAGGATGGAACTAGAAAATACCCTGAGTGAGGTAACCCAGTCACAAAAGAACAGATATTGAATGTACTCACTGATAAATAGATATTAGGCTAAAAACTTAGAATACCCATGGTACAACTTACAAACTATATGAAGCTCAAGAAGGAAGACCAAAATGTGGATACTTCAGTCCTTCTTAGAAGGAGGAACAAAATACTCACAGGAGGTAGAAGGTGGAGGACAGGACTTGGGAGGAAGAGAGGATGGGGAGGGGGAAAAGGGGGATCACGATCTGGTATGGGAGGAGACAGGGATGCTATAGAGAGTGTCAGTAAATTTAACAGAGATGTTTAGCAATAGAGGATGGGAAACTGGAGATAGCCACCAGAAAGTCACAGTTGCCAGAAAAGCAAGAGGCTCCCAGGATGCAATGGGGATGAGATTAGTGGAAATGTCCAACAAAGGGGAGGGAGAACCTGTAAAAAACATATTCAGAGGTTAGGAAAGGCCCCTGGTTGGGGGATCGGGTCACCCACTCATCTCCAAATTTTTAACCCAGAATGGCTTCTGTCTAAAGGAAATTTGGGGACAAAGTATGGAGTAGAGACTGAAGGAAAGGCCATCCAGAAACTGCCCTACCTAGGGATCCATCCCATATACAGACACCAATCCCAGACACTATTATTGATGCCAAGAAGTGCTTGTTGACAGGAGCCTTGTATAGCTGTCTCCCAAGAGGCTCTGCCAGAGCCTGGCCAATACAGAGGTAGATGCTTGCAGCCAACCATTGGACTGAGCACAGGGTCCACAATGGGGAGATAGCGAAAGGAGTAAGGAGCCAGTGAGGTTTTCAACCTTATAGGAAGAACAGCAATATCAACCAACCAGACCACCTAGAGCTCCCATGTACTAAACCACCAACCAAAGAATACACATGGAGAGACCCATGGCTCTAGCATTGTAGCAGAGGCTGGTCTTTTCAATGGGAGGATAGTCCCTTGGACCTTTGAAGGCTTGATACCCCAATGTAGGGGAATGCCAGGGTAGTGAGGTGAGAGTAGGTGGGTAAGGGAGCACCCTCATAAAAGTATGGGAGATGTGATGGGGGGTTCTGGAGGAGAAAGCAGGAACGAGGATCAGATTTGATATGTAAATAAATAAAATATGCAATTTAAAAATAATTAAAAAAAAACAGAAACCCACAAATGAACAATATTCAGAAAGTGAGAGATTTTGAAGCACTAAACTTTAAATTGGATATCTTTATCAAACTCCATTCCCTCAAGCATCAGCAACCTATGTAGATGTTCAGACACAAACATTTTAATAGCCAGAGTTAGTAGATGACTTCCACAATATGTTGTCTTCTAGACACAACAACAGTGGTGCACAAATGAACTGTGATAGTATACATATGACCTGCTCAGGCTCAAATTAGACAAATTCCTAGCAATGAGAATGGAAAATAAACACAAGTCCCACCTCTAACCAAATAGTTCTTTGCAGTTCATATCTGCTAGGAAAAATAGATCAGTTTTCTCCAAAGAAGTGTTACTTTCATTTGCATGTAAGCTCCATACTCAAGAATAGTTGGCCAATATAAAATGGACTCTATAATTCCTGGGTTTTTGTTTTGTTTTTTT
>NC_045030.1:84041904-84047099 GCF_008632895.1 Mastomys coucha | reverse complement strand
AAAAAAAAAAAAAAATACTAACAAAGAAATTCCAGAGATAAAATCTAGGTAAAATTTTTATCAATAGTAATTAGATTTGTTCATTACTTCAATAATTTAACTCTACCATCTCTAAAATTTACTATTTATTGTATATTTCGTGAGTGTTCTGATATGTTAGCCAGCCATCAAGCATTTGATTTGTTTTTCATTTTCTTTCTTTTTCTTTTTCCTTTTCTATTCTTTTTTTGCTTGTTTGTTTGTTTGTTTGTTTGGTTTTGGTTTTTCGAGACAGAGTTTCTCTGTGTAGCCCTGGCTGTCCTGGAATTCACTCTGAAAACCAGGCTGGCCTTGAACTCAGAAATGTGCCTGCCTCTGCCTACCAAGTGCTGGGATTAAAGGTGTGTGTCACCACTTTCTGATTGATTTATTTTTCTTAAACAAATGAAGACAGGTCTCTATTTCCTTGGCCATTGATGACTGGGCTATATCTGTAAACCTGCCCCCCTCAAAATTTTCCAGATTATCTTCACTAAAATTTTGAGTGTCCCTAAACCTGCAGACATTCTGTGAATTGCTTTCCACAGAACACACTATCTTATGTATTATATGTATAAACCATAATGAATACACAGTACTAAAATAAGATGGTTCAGTATCAATTTAGTTGTTCTTAACTACTGACTTGGTTTTCCACAATTAGCATTTACTAAGAATGAATAAATAAAAATAAAGAACAAAACATAACAAATCAAAATAATTTCAAGCATTATATGGGAGATCTGATATTTGAGTTAATTTTCTTGAGGATATAAATTACTTGACCAAGCAACTTACAATTTTAAATAAAGGTTTAATAGTTATATATATTGTGAATATAAAAGGAAATAAGTCTCTAGTATAGGGGAATGCCAGGACAGGGAAGCGGGAGTAGGTGGGTTGATGAGCAGGGGTAGACGGAATGGGATAGGGAGTTTTCAGAGGGGAAACCAGGAAAGGGGATAACATTTGAAATGCATATAAAGTAGATATCTAATAAAAATTAAATAAAATAAAAAAGGAAATAAGTCATTTGTATAAGAATGTTCTTACTAGTTGTGTGGATAAGTGAACAAGAATGTTGCAGTGGATTTTTAAATAGAGACAATAATGCTAGAATATGCAAGTAAAGACAAGTAAATCATCAGGATAAGAGTAGTTGTTGCTAAGATCAAATATTGTTTTTTTTTCTAATTCAACTCACATTAAAATAGATTTTAGCTTTACTAAATATCATGTTAAAAATACACTGTCCTTTATCAACCCTCCATTTGTCTTCCTGATAGAGAAAATGAGTTTCCTTCGATTCTAGTTTGTATAAATCCCCAATTTGGGACTAAATCCTGAATCCCCGGGGTCCATTCTTGATTCACAAGTAAAAACTACCTTCTTAAAATAAGGATGTAGTTTGAATGAAAATTAAGTGAAATATTTTAATAGTGACAGAAAATGATGGAAAGGATTGTTTTTAGAAAACTTGAAGAAAAAAATTTATCATAGTAAAACAGAAAAATCAAAAACCTAGTAAATAGAATAGTCAAATGGGAGGAATTAAGTCATGCAAACAGAGCAGTGTGTTTCATACTGATCTTATATGTTTTAAAGCAATAACTTCAATCAATTATATCACTGATACACATAAATTTATTTTGTTTGAATAAACAACATTGATTTATATACTTCTATTTTAATTATATGCATATTTACATTACTTATACATCTGAACAATTACAATTAAGAGTGATACATATTTTGACTTTGTTATCTACCAATATTCATGGACAATGATAGAATTTAACAGCAACAGTAGCCATTGTGAATATTAGAGAACTTTCATATATTATTTAATTTTGTAGACTGTATATCTGCAAAGTGTTCTACAGATATAAATGCAATGCTTCAGAGAGTTACATCAAATCTTAAAATGCATGGTATTTCATTAAATAGGTTGAATAATGCATAAAATCAGATTGAAAATAAGTATTGAATAAGCTCCCCACCCTGATGGTTCATAGTCTATTATCACCATACATATAAGAGTAAACAAATTTTCCCTAATTACTTAGTGTGAATATGCAAATACTATAACCTATCTTTTGACTTTTATTTGCAATCTTATTTGGATATATGATATAGGATGTGAACAACTGGTTTTATGAGTATAACTCTCTTTTACTTCACTTTACATGTATATTCCTTACATTAATTTCTTTTTTATTATTCTTGAGTCTCAAAAAAACTATAGTAATGTGATGAATATAGCCATTAGAATGAAACAAGAGATTGTGTCTTTATTTATTTACAGGAAAAAAGACAACAGTTTATAGAAATATTTACAAGGGAAAATCATGGTGTTTAGATTAGAACTAGGTATAACCTAGAGTTTTACTGGGAATAGGGAATCTCAGTGGAAGGACTCCCTAAATAATAATCACCTATGGTCATATCTGTGGTATACTGGCATTATTACTAACTAATATAGGAAGGTCCAGACCACATGGGAAGTACTACTAATAGGGAAGTGACTCTTGGCTTTTAAATAAAATTAGTTGAACATACATCAGAAAGTAGCTTTCTCCCATGATTTCTTCTTGAGTTTTTGTCATGATTTCCTTCACTTAGGGGCTATGAACTAGAAAAGTAAGATGAAAGGAATTCTTCCTTTTCCCTGGTTGATTTTAATCATGGTGTTTATCAAAACAATAGAAAACATGGACAACAGAGAAGCTTGGAAAATCAGACAAGAAGAATAAACATCCTCAGGAAAGAGGTCATTGGGGACTATCAAGTGACAAATGATGACCCTTGAAAATATACATATTAATAAGATTCATTATATAGTCCAAAAGGTTATATTTAAGGATATATATGAATATACATAAATTCATGCAATAACAATTAATTACAGGCCAGGAATATGAAAGAGAGTGGTGAGGGTGTATGGAAGGGATTGGATGGAAGAAAAGAAAGGGAGGAGTGTAATAAATGTATCCTAATCTCAAAAATTAAAAGCAAGTAAAAATAATTACTAGAACCTCGGGCATAGTTAAGAATTGTTAAAAATTAATAACATAATAGAAAGTAACCATCTGCAATAATCTGGTTAAGGGGTTGATAGGCATGTAGGTGGGAATTTCAATTGTACTTTGAAAGCAGGGAGCCCTCCAAAGATGAATAACTGGGGAACAGAGTGAGAATTGATGGCAAATGCCAGGTAAAGTGTTGATACAAAGTTTCATCCCATTGGTGAGGTTTTACCCCATAGAAATATAGTCAACAGAGAAAAACATTGGATAAAAACATCAACATTAAATGTAAATTATATTTAGACTACTTATAATATAGATTTCTCTTTAATAGTGTCCATTGGTATATGAAGGTTTGCCATAGTGAATAGAATGAAAGTCCATTTCAAAAAGTAAACAAACAGTGACAAAACAAAACAACAACAACAAAAAAAACCTTATGTTTCCAGATCATTTCCTTAATCTTTCAAATTAGGCAAAAATAGAACTGTGAAAATTTGAATAACACACATAAATCTAAGATTTAAAATATATATATGATAAAACTAGTTTTCATATAAAAATTTTCTTCAAAATGCAATAGATTAAAAGTAAAACAAAAGTAGAACATGACCAATATTCTGAAGTAAATGCAGATGAGTATAATGGAAAGGCAGAAATAAATCACAAATCTCATCAATATTCTTGGAGGCAAAAACAATAAAAAGCAAATGAAGGAACAAATAAAACAAAGAAACAGTGCAATAGTCTTCAACAGAATTATCAACATAGAGAAAATATAAACAATTTTGTATAATACCAGGAAGCAATATTAGAAAACAAGAGATGACAGCAATAATCATGTTCTTCATACTGTTAAACCCCATGTTGTCACAGGAAATTGAGGGAATATGTATATATGTAAAGTCTGGCTATGAATAGGTGTGACTGAAAACCATTTAAGCACTTAAGCTAAGAAGACCTCTATCTGAAATTCCTTTTCTTATTTCACACATTTGAAATATCTACAATCCCCTTACTTTTAATGATAACATGATAAGTCTATCAAAATGATGATCTAGGAGGACACAGAAAATGAAGATCATTTAAATGAAAGTAGAGAGAGGCACTGGATTGAAAATGGGGGAATGACATAAAACTGCATGCTTTCATTCCCACTCTGCAATATACAAACCGAGGGTCATAAATATAGCTTGGAACAGAAAAGCAGACTGCTTTCTGCTGGGTAAACAGATATTCCAGTAGTAATAGACATCTGAGACTCAAGAGAAGAAGCTCAGACCATCAAAAAACATATACTAAAGTAGATGTATTGACAATGCACTTTTATAATCTACACTTACATAATGCCTCTACTAGTATAAAAAGAAGAATAGGTAGTATAAAAATAGATGAAGAGAACATCCAATCAAATGATTCACCATATAAAACTACAAATATAAATAAGTAAAAATAGGATTGTAAAAATTGACAAATGCATTAATATTACTTATTATTCACATAAGAAAGATGAAAGCTATTGCATAGGAGAAAAATAATGTTAGAGTACAAAGGGGATAACAAAAAACTTACAATAACATATTAGAAGCTATGTAAAAACACAATAGACAATAGCTAGTAAAATATTCAGATGTAAGTATGAAAATTTTACCCATCATATAAAATAAAAAGGCAAATGACACAGAGCACACAAATAGAAGAAAATTAGAGGACTATATGACTATATGTAAATTATTGGTACAGAACTATTTACAAACTGAAGGGAGAAAATGAAGGACATGGGATTTTCTAAGTGGTGTTGATGACAGTTTACTGAATCATAAGTCTGTAGATCAAACAGAGCCCAGGGTAAAAAAAAAAAAAAAAAAAAAAAAGACTAAAAGAAAAAGCCACATCCCAGTACATAATTATGCCATTTTGCTATATTGTGACTCAGTTACAAGTATAAAGAAATGATAAAAACTCAATGCCATTCTTCTAGTTTGGAAATTATAGACATTAACTTTTATGATTCTTTACCAAATAATAGAATAGGCAATTTTAAAGAAGGTCTATCTCAAAAATCAAAAGAAATACTGAGATAAACATAATTCTTTAAAGTTTATGATTTCAAAGAACTATTATAAGATAATTCAGAATTTATTTTTTTAA
>NC_045030.1:84040472-84041894 GCF_008632895.1 Mastomys coucha | reverse complement strand
TTGAATTAAAATTAATGTATTTATAAAATAAATTATGTACATATGTATTATATATTTATATATTGCATGAATATATGTATATTTTTATATTTTTCTCTTTTATTAATTATCTTATTTATTTACATTTCAACCGTTGTCCCCATTGCTGGTCCACCCTCCACGAGCACCCAACCCTATGTCCTCTCTGTTAGCATCAGGACATCCAAAGCCTGTGCCAAAGAAGTATGGGCAGATGGGCGGGTCCACAGACCTGTTGCCAGGGCAACAGCCACCATATTTTCAGAATCCATTGGGCTCACCTCCTACCTTTACCTGTTGCCATATGTCACAACTCATATATATATATATATATATATATATGGAACATTCCACTATCTTTCTCCCTATCTCCCTCCTCTCTTTCCGAGCTACGAGCTACTCCCTCCTCTCTCCCTCTCAATTAAACCTCTTACACATGGAACTGCTCAGGCCTAGTGTGTGGTATGTTCTGACACAACCTGCTGTTCTAACACATCATTTGGTGCCAAAACCCGGGACATGGCGGTTCGCATCAGCCAGCACCAGCTCCTCTACCCTGCAGCAGGGGTTGGGGGGGCAGGCAGAGGTCATAACATGTGGATCGGCCACAATACCCTCCACGCTGGCTGCTGTGAGTATGTGAGTTCAAGGCCCCCTCAGCTGGTGGCTACAACAATCACATCACAGCCTTTCACCACGAAAGCTGCCTCTGCTTGCTGAAGACACCACCACCAAGTTGCAGCCAGAACCAGAGCCGCAGCCAAGCACCGAGGGACATAGGATCTTCTATAACATGAGCTGCACCCTGCCTGGTCTTCAGGGGGGCAGATGGTTAGCCTTTGCTCAGGTCTAGACCTACCCATTCAGTTCCATATTTTCCATTTACCAGTCCACTATAATTCTTGCACAGACACCAGCATATTAATTAATAGGATCAGTCAAGGGGAGGACCTCCAGCTTCCCAGATATGGCCTGGCCAGCTTTCTCTGGGAACCATGGGGTTTACAGTCAAGTCTCCCAGTTGACATATGTCTTAGGACTTCTGCCATTGGTTGCCCCTCCCTCAAAAGCAAGTCTCGTTCCCAATATTTTTTTTCTGGGCTCTAGCAGCTGAAAAATCCTTGGATCCAGGGTGGGTTGCTTTCCACAGCAGGCCGCTGGGGGCTGCTGGGTAGCCACTAGGAGTTTCTCGTTATCTCTTGAACTACTAGCTTTGGCTGTTAACTCTTTGGTGCTTGGATTATTCTCAGGACACTGGTAGGAACAGTCCAACTACCTGCCAATGGGTGCCAGAATGTCTTAGACCATACCTCCAGGCACCCCACTGGGATGTCTGCTGGAAAATCTCAAATCTTTAAAGCTAACGCCTGACTTGAAGACATCAAAATTAATATATCTCTGCAA
>NC_045030.1:84029931-84034437 GCF_008632895.1 Mastomys coucha | reverse complement strand
CCCATATGGAAGTGGATACTCCCGTTTGTAACTCCTTTCCTAGTCATCTTCCTGGTGTTATTATTTGCCCCCTACCTCATTAATCTTGTTTCTATGTTTCTTCAGCGACAAATACAAAAAATTTCTAACTAAACTATTAATCAGCTCCTGTTACAGGATTACCAGCCACTGCCAGAGCCACTGTCCACAGAGGAACCTGATGCGAATGTTTACCAAGTGGATCCTGAAGGTGAAAGCCAGCTACCCCCCATTGACGATGCCTCTAGACAGCAGGAAGTAGCTTAAGAGACATGATACCCTCGTTCCCTTTTTACCATTGGCTTCCCCTTCCCTTTTTTTTTCCTTCTCTTTACAATATCAAAAAGGGAGGAATGTTAGCATCAGGGCATCCAAAGCCTGTGGCAATGCATGTGTGGGTCCACAGACCTGTTGCCAGGGCAACAGCCACCATATTCCCAGAATCCATTGGGTTCACCTCCCACCTTTACCTGAGGCCATATGTCACAACCCATATATATACACAGGGAACATTCCTCCATCTTTCTCTCTCTCTCCTCCTCTCTTTCCATGCTACTCCCCATTCTCTCCCTCTCAATTAAACTTCTTACATGTGGAACTGCTTGTGCCTAGTGTGTGGTATGTTCTAATGCGACCTGCCATTCTAATACATCATCCTCATCTTTGTCTCTAAGAGGGTGCTCCCCCACCAATTCATCCATTACCATTCATCCCTCAAGCATCTCCCTTTTCTGGGCCATCTAGCCTCCACAGGACAAAGTGCACCCTGTCACACTGAGGGCACCTAAGGCAGAACTCTGCTACATATATAGCTGGGGCCACAGACCAGGCCAGGTATGCTCTTTGGTTGGTGGCTTAGTCTCTGGGAGCTTGAAAGTAGTTGGATAGTTAATGCTATTTTTTTTCCCTATGGGGTTGCAATCACTTTCAGTTCCTTCAGTCCTTCCCTAACTTTTCCATAGGGGGTCTCTGAGCTCATGCCAATATTTGGCTGTAAGTATCTGCATCTGTCTCAGTCAGGTACTTGTAGAACCTATTAGTGGACTGTCATTCCAGGCTCCAGTATGCAAGTAAAAGATAGCATCAGCAATAGTGTCCACGGTTGGCGCATGCATATATGATCAATCCCACAATGGAGGAGTGGACACCCGATGGCCTTTCCTTCAGTCTCTGCTCCAATTTTGTCCCTACATTTCCTTTACTGAGGAACAATTCTGGGCCAAAAGTTTTTGTAGCTGCCTTTCGCTAAATAAAATGGGTTTTCTGAAAGAGGAATAGGAACCTAAAAAATGAAGGGAACCAGACTGCAAGAGGGAATAAAAAATGGGTTCGAGTCATGGTTATACTTTCAGTTCGTCATGTGTTTTCTACTGTGTAACCAGAAGATAGGCATAAAACCTTCCAACAGTCTGTCACATCTTGTAGCACAATCAGCATCTTCATTTTCAGTCTCTGGAGGCAGGAGTTCTGGTGTAACAGGAACTTGGAGAGAGTTGTGGCTATTTGCAGGAGCTCGGAGAGAGATATGGCTATTTGTGGCAAGGCAAGGTCTGAGAGAACAAGCTCCTGGCTGGAGGAGGGTCACACTTCCACCTTATTTATTTAATAAAAATTTACTGGACTGGGGCATACAATATATTTATACACCATAGTCCTACTTGGGAATTTTACAGTGGCTTGGTGACCCTGACAGTCTTAGGTGTGAATCTACTGGTCTTTTCCCTTACCTGTCTTTGGAAATCATGTGCAGCTAGTTTGCATGTTTTTACACAAACTGGGCCTTTTCAGTGTTTATGTTTAATAAACATAGCCTCTTGGAACATGACCCTGTCTTAGGTTTGAGAAAGCCATAGATCCAGGAATATGTAATTGGCCACAGGTACTCATGGGACACCTTATTCCCATACAGACGAAAGCAACAACATGTTTATAATGTCTTTTCTTCATGATAATGAATAACTGGCACATAGAGTCTCTCTGGAGTCGAGGGTGGAGTAGGGCCTGCACGTCTGTAACAAACCTGCTTGAGATAAAATCTCAAAAATTTAAAAGCACAAGCTTAACATTATCTTGATAATATCCTAGGCACTTCAGTTGCAAATTAGCAATGCTCAGGCCCAAGGTTTGGCTTCCAGGTGTAGGGGGAATCCAGTGTTAAGTCTCAGAAAAAAGTGGAGGCTATTTCAGCCAATTGAACTTTGTTGGCTAATAAAAATTTCTAGCCATTATTTTAGTTGAAAACATGTTTATTGAAAAGACTCTGGAACTGTATCCACTTGATGAACTAATGTTTCAGGCAGCCATTGTGTTCTGTCACAAACAGAGCCTCTTCCCCAGATTAAAATAGGGTCAGGACCATACCACATGTTAGTAAGTGGATCTCACCATTTTACCATGACATAAGAACTGGAAATGTAGGGATGCCATTAGCGTCCTTTAGCATCAGACTACAAAAAAGAATTTTAAAACATGCAAAAAGAGAGATATGCTTTTTAAAACAAGCAAAAAGTGAGATATGCTTTTGGAGGTAACTTTGGAGTAGAGGGCACGATTCCCCCTCCTTTCATTATTAAAAAACCTAATTCTTAAAGTGCAAAGTGCACATTGAGTAATTTATTATCTCTGAGAATTATAAATTATCTCAGTAATATGGGTAACATTAAATTGTTGACAAAATATCTTAAATGTTTAACTGTAATAGTCGGTTCCATAATTTGTTTTAATCTGATTAGGAACTTGAAATCCTGAGAAGGAATTAATAGTCACATGTGTATATTTTACTTTTAATTTTTAAATCAAAATTATATTTTAAAATTTTCAAATTATCATAAGCAATTGATAGCTCTGATATATGCATGTACATATATATCAATATACAAATTAAGGCTTAATTTTAGCACCTAATAGTGACTTCAGCACATAGTTTAATTATTTGTGCTGAGGTAGGGGGGAAAATCATGAGATTAAACATGTGACTTACATATAATTTTCTCCCATAAAAGGGCTGTAGAAGTATATGCTATTATGAGATATATATATAAATTTGGAGGAAATATAAAAGCATGCATTTAAGCAAATCTTAACAATTTGTCTTTTAGATAATAATTACCATTTTGTTTAAAATTTATTCTATGTAATATGCCAAATAAAAATATTTTATAATAACCTAATTAATTGCTGTTTGAAGCAACAAATAGACATCTCATCAGGTTTTAAGAGATTTTTTAAAATACATTTATTATTTTATTATATAATTTTTATTAATATCACCACAACTTCATAATAAGATATTAAAACATTACAAAAGATGAATTTATTTTAATGTTCTCTTTTGCCAAAGAGGAGTTGTGGGCATATTTAAAACCCCAAGCATTTGATTACAATTGGTAGCAATTGTTTATAAAAGCTTTATTTACTTTCTGTAACACTTTGAGTCTCTCAAGGCCTAAGTCTTGTGGCAAGCTTAAGGTAAGGCCTTAGTCAAAAGTAATTTGAAATAAGTAACTCATCTTTTCTTACTTAATACTATTTTTCTTGACATAACTGAGGCTTAAATATTGAAAAAGATATTGCCTCTGAAACTTTCTAGAGCAACTAATACTTGTTTGTAAAGCTCATGGTATGAGAGTAAAGGTATTGAAATTCCCTATTAGAGGGATTAGATCAATGTACACTGAAAAATTCAAAGTCTTAGCTTCTTGTGCTGAAGCAGAGACAAAAAGATTATAAGGTTTTTAGCCCTTTTGAAAGGCAAAATTTTCTAATGACTACAAACTTACTAGAAGCAGAAACTTTAAAATTACCAGGATATAGAAGGAAAAACATCTTTTAAAGTACACAATAACTTTATATGAAATAGCCAGGCCAGATTGTAATGTTATAATAAATTTTATGGTTTCACTGACCATTTCTAAATTTTAAAATCAAAGCTATTTTAGATATATGATAATTAATGAACTGTAGCCAATGGAACTCTGTCAACTTTAACTATACTTCTGAATTTCTTTTGTAATATTAAACCATCAAGAACATTATGTCAACTTACTCCGTGGCCACTGGGTGGCGCCAAGTGGTTGTGAAATCTATCAGCCTGCAACTTACGCTGTGGCCACTAGATGGCGCGAAGCAGTTGCAAAACTCTAGTTGGAGTCTGTTGCAGAGCACAACAAAGGGAGAGTGTGCCTGACCATGGTGGCGAGTGGGGAGTAGGGAATGTTAGGCACGCAGGCACTAGGCTGCAGAGAGTGCATCATCACTGCTTGGGTTGCAGTCATGGTCTATGTAGAACCCCCCTCCCCCCAACACACACACACACACACACACACACACACACACACACACAGCCTGTCTGCCAAGTGTGGCCAGAGAGGGAAGTCGAGCACAGATCTTGCTGTGGGGCTCGAATTTTCTGAGGGTTCACTGACTCCACAGGAATTTTTCCCAGATAAGTCTTTTGGGAAGGGAGAAAAGAGAAGACTAACCTGGGAA
>NC_045030.1:83988918-84029536 GCF_008632895.1 Mastomys coucha | reverse complement strand
TTGTTTTTGTTTTGTTTTGTTTTGTTTTGTGCCCTATCCCTCTCGCCTAAATATAATTCTTTGACTATGGACAATTGCCTAACAAAGTTTCCGATTCTGACTGTCACTACCAAATCCTAAGTCACACTGAGGTCAGTTGAGGGTCACACTGGGTCAGTGTATGCTCAACTTACCTGATATCCTTTTGTACCCCATAAATTGTTTACTGGTGAAGCTTCACCAAGGCAGTGCTATTTACCTCCTCATTTCCAGCTCCATCATCGGGCACCAATCTGTAGGTGCTTGCAGCTAAATATGGACAGGTTTTCTGGAAGAGGAGTAGGAACCTAAAAAATAAAGGGAACCAGACGGCGAGAGGGGATAAAAAATGGGACCAAGCCATTGTTATGCTTTCAGTCTGTCATGTGTATTCAACTGTGTAACCAGCAGGCAGCCAGAAACCCCTCCCCCAGTCTGTCAGCACCTCATGGCCCAATCAGCATCTTAATCTTCAGTCTCTGGAGATGGGAGTTCTGGTGCAACAGGAACTTGGAGAGAGTTGTAGCTATTAGCAGGAGCTTACAGAGAGGCGTAGCTATTTGTGACAAGGCAATGTCTGAGAGAACCAGCTCCTAGCTGGAAGAGGGTCATGGTTTTGAGATGGGTGGGTAGGCCATGTCTATCTATTCCTGGTGGTCTCTTCAGGTTCCATCATCCCACAGTTGGGCATTTCAGCTAAGGTTATCCCCATTGTATCCTGGGGGCATCTCACCTCTCTGATGTCTAAAACGTTATAGCACCCCCCAGTCACTCACCCCACACTGCTACATATTTGTATTCATTCTCTGGCCCTTAGGGCTTCTCTTCTATGTGCCCCCTTCCCTGATCCTGCTCCCTTTTACCTCCCCCTCCCCTCTCCCAGCCAGAAACCCTCCCTCCCTCTGCCTCCCATGATTACTTTCTTCCTCCTTCTAAGTGGATTAAAACATCCACACTTAGGTGTTGGTTTTTTTAAGCTTCATATGGTCTGTGGGCTATATCATGGGTATTCTGAACTTTTTGGCTAATATCCACTTATCAGTGAATATATACCATGCATGTCCTTTTGGGTCTGGGTTACCTCACATAGGATGATATTTTCTAGTTTTATCTACTTGCTTGCAAAATTCATGAGTCCTCATTTCTAATAGCTGACTAGTATTGCATTGTGTAAATGAAGCACATGTTCTGTATCCATTCTTTGGTTGAGGGACATCTGGGTTGTTTCCAGCTTCTGACTATTATAAATAAGGCTGCTAAAAATATAGTGGATCATATGTTCTTGTTATATGTTGGAGGATCTTATGGTATATGGTATAGTTAAAACTATTTCTATTTTCTTGAGGAGCCACCAGATTAATTTCCATAGCTATACCAGTTTGCAATCCCACCAACAATGGAGGAGTGTTCTTCTTTCTCCACATTCTCGCCATCAACTTCCATTGCCTGAGTTTTTGATCTTAGCCATTCTGACTACTATAAGGTAGAATCTTAGGGTTGTTTTGATTTGCATTTTCCTGATGGCTAATAATGTTGAGCATTTCTTTAAGTGCTTCTAGGCCATTTGATATTCCTCACCTGGGAATTTTCTGTTTAGCTCTGAAGCCCATTTTTTAATTGGATGATATGGTTTTCTGGAGACTAACTGCTCAAGTTCTTTGTTTAATTTTCATTTTAGCCCTCTATCTGATGTAGGGTTAGTGAAGATCCTTTCCAAATCTGTAGGTTTTCATTTGTCATAATGACAGTATTTATTACCTCACAGAAATTTTTCAGTTTTGTAAGGTCCCATTTGTCATTTGTTGGTTTTAGAACCTGAGCCATTGGTGACTTGTTCAGGAAAATTTCCCCTGTGCCAATGAGTTTGAGGATATTTTCCAATTTCTCTTCTGTTAGATTCAGTGTATCTGGTTTTATGTTGAGGTCTTTGATCTGCTTGGATTTGAGCTTTGTTCAAGGTGAAAAATATGGGTCTATTTTCATTTTTCTACATACTGACTGCATCAGTTAGACCAGCACTCTTTGTTGAAGGTGCATTCTTTTTTTCTACTGGATTGTTTTGGCTTCATCAAATACAATTGTCCATTGGTGTGTGTGTTTATTTCTGGGTCTTCAGGTCTATTTCATTGATCAACCTATCTGTATCTCTATCAATAGCATGTGTTTTTCTATTTCTCTATAGTACAGATTCAGGTCAGGGATGATGATTCTCCCAGAAGGACTATTATGGTTGAGCATTGTTTTTTATCCTGTTTTGTTTTGTTTTTCTTATTCCATATGAATTGGAGAGTTACTCTTTTCATCTCTGTGATGAATTGAATTGGAATTTGGATGATGATGAATTAAATCTGTAGATTGTTTTTGGTAAGATGGCCATTTTTGCTATTTTAATTCTATGGATCCATGAATATGGGAGATCTTTCCACCTTCAGGGATCTGTTTCAACAACTTTCTTGTCAGGAGTGTCTGATATTCCTATGTCAGAGTTGCAGACAGGAATGAATATGTAGCTCCTATAGAGCTTACATATCCCATGTCTGCTAGGCTCTGTGGCTGAAGTTATTAGGACATGGGTCTTACCTTTGTCCCTGGTTACAACAGACCTCTTGGGAGACAAGTTGGCTCTTGGATGTGGGAGAGGGTTAAGAGTGCCCAATCTGCCTTGGATGGAATTGAAGACCAAAAGGAAGTTATATTTTTATATTTTTATAAAAATGAATATGTATATTCATTACATATATTTTTATTTATATTACATATACATTATATTATAATATACACAAATATATATATACTTGCCTAGTCTGTATAATGTTGCTTTTCTTTTTGTTTACAGGATTATCCATTATTTACTGGAAACCAGTAGTGTGCTCTTCTGTGAGAAAGGCTACTTCATTCTCTTAGCATTAATTAGCATTACTTAGTTTCCTGCAATACATTGTGCAGGGTTTAGGCCTTGTGGATTTTCTCTTGTCCATGTTAGCATGACTATTGTTGCTTTCCTTGTTCAGCTCATGTTTAGGCAGTCCTATTTATGAAACTTTACAAGTATAGCTTATGACATTCCTAGGAGACATAATATCACAGCAAACTCCCTGATCCTCTAGCTCATATAATCTTTCCATCTTCTCTTCTTCAAAGATCCCTGATCCCTGAGTGCAGGAGTTATATTGTAGATGTGTCCTTTGAACTGTCATCTAAAACATTGCAATTTGCTTGTTAGTGGTTTTATGTAATGGCCAGTTTGTCATTGTAAGAAGTTTGTTTTATATGTTTTTTTTTTCATTTTATTTCATTGTTATTTCTTAAGTTTTTTTTATCTAACAAAAGAGAAAGAGAAGGTATGAATTTTGATGGGTGGGGAGGTGGAGTATATCTGTGAGGAGTTAGGGGAAAGTAAATATTATTCAGACTATATCATTTGAAAAATTATTTTCAATACAATAAAAAATTAGGGTATATGCCTAGCATTTTCGTAACTTGTTATGGTATGATTGATTGATATCCCTGGGGGTTTATTATTTGCTGAATGGAAACAGAAAATGAGTGGGTCAGGGAGAGGGAGTTTGAGGAGGGGAAGGAATGGAAGAAGAGTAGGGAGGGGAAATACTGTTGGGATGTAATGAGAGAATAACAAATAAAAATCAAGTAGTTTTCTTGGTAAAGCATGAGGGCTACATTTATCTGTGAGTATATAAGGACAAATATTTAGAATGCATTTAGGAATTCTCATGGCTTATTAAATTCATGGTAGTAGGTTCTCCTCTGAGATCTTTGATTTCACATGCTCTGGTTACATCCTGGTAGAAGGCATGAGTTTCCTCTTAGTGTGGGTCTCATGTTCAAATAGAGAAATGTTTGCCTCCAAAGTATGTATATATATTTTATGTTTCCTCTGAGATGGAAACATTCTATTTTGCTACAGAGATGCTCACACAGCAAGGTAAACAGTTCAAAGGAACTTCAGGAAGTCCTTGAAATCAATCTGATTCACTAAACACAACCCACAACCCATAACTCCCACCCACAGCCCCCTACCCCCTGCCTCTCTCCCTAGAGTAAACAATAAAAGCTGAGAATCCCTCTGCGACTAACAGAATGGAGCTAGAAAGAGGACTCTAAAACCAGACCAGCTGCCTTAAAGAAGCAGAAATCAGCAAAGCTGGCTGGAAGAGGCTTACAACAACTGAAGCATTGGAAAAGATACTTGTTAACCTGTTGAGCTTCCTACATGCTGTGCAATGTGCTTTGGTTTCAAGCTTTGTGAGCTGTCACTCATATTGGGTGGGCTTTGATGATATAGCTGTCTTTGAGCTATTTCTCTTCCATAAGTATCTCCTCACTCATATTCTTGTAAGTAAAGTAACCCCAATAAAATTCATTCATTTACCAAGTTGGACTTTCATTGCATCTGTACTTTAGTCTCTCATAAGATCTTATGTGGGATGAGTAGACATGTGTTACATCTTCACAGTAAGTTCTGTCACAAAATAGTGTGCCACTATTAGTAGTACCCTTATGTTTATGGTGTCATGTTTGTTGTTGTGGTTCGTAGGTATTATACCTGAGTAAAACTATTGATTGAGTCACTCCTTTGGAAACTTGTACGGCACATTCTGATACCATGAAAGCTAGTGTCAGGAAGGAGGCTTTCAGTTCAATTCCACCTTAGGGGTCTCTGGAACCTGTTTCTGAAATGTATGATGTATTCAGCAATCTGTACTCATCTTCCAACTCAGGGCTACCAAGTACAATAGAAATAGCCTGTGATATTTTAGGAGTTCCTTGGCAACTCTGACCAACAAGTCAAAAAAAGGCTTCTTATATCTGTAGTTAGAACTTTTATTAGATGGTAGAAATGGTAGATTATTGACATATTAAATGCTCTGATTTTGTTTTAATTATATACAGATATAACTAGATAGATAGATAGATAGGTAGATATAGATATGTGCATATATATTATATACAAATTTACATGTATTATAGGTATTTTTGGTAAATAGTAAGTAGTAAATAGTATGATTCCTTATGATGATTTCAGAAATTTATTTTAAAGATTTATTTATTTATTATATGTAAGCACACTGTAGCTGTCTTCAGATGCACCAGAAGAGGGCGTCAGATCTCATTACAGGTGGTTGTGAGCCACCATGTGGTTGCTGGGATTTGAACTCATGACCTTCCAAAGAGCAGTTGTTGCTCTTCCCCGCTGAGTCATCTCACCAGCCCAGAAATCTTTACTGTTATTTTTTCTCTCCTTTTCTATTTATCTTCCTCCCTCTTCTTAAATAGAACTCACCATTTTTCCTGCCTCCCCAATTATATCATTTGTACCCTGGTATTTACCTCACCCAGTCAACAGTACCCTTTTACATTGCTGATTTCTGTAGTTACTGCAAGATATTTACTCATATATGAAGGGTTTTTGTTTGTTTGTTGGTTTTTTTGAGACAGAGCTTCTCTGTGTAGCCCTGGCTGTCCTGGAAGTCACTCTGTAGACCAGGCTGGCCTTGAACTCAGAAATCCACCTGCCTCTGCATCCCAAGTGCTGGGATTAAAGGTGTGCCATCATTGCCCTGCACATCAGAAGATTTGTATCTAAGATTCTCAGATGGGACATGATATGAGTTTGGGTTAAGATACTCAGTTGTTTTTATTTATTTATTGAATTCAAGTAGCTGTAATGTTTGTGATTTCATTTTTCTTTACCACTGAATAATACTGCATATTTTATATGTACCACACTTCCATTATTCATTTGTCAGTTGATAGGCATTGCATTGAATATGTAAAATAGCTTACTCCAGTCAGATAGGAAAAGATCAAGAAAACGACCTACAACAAATTCTGGAGGGTTATTTGGGAAAAAGAAACACTCATTCATTGTTGGTGGGATTGCCAACTTATGCAACCACTAAGGAAGGAATTCAGTGTGGATATAATTCTGAGAAAGTGAAAAATAAATGTACCAAATGACCCAACTATACCATTCTTTGACATAAGGTCAAAGAACTTGAGAGCCTAAAGATACTTTCTCAGAAAACTGATCACTTCTACAATGCAATGTTCCCAAACTATAGGTGTATGTGTATTTGTGTGTATGTGTGTGCAAGTCTGTGTCTTTCCATTTTCTAGTATCTTTCTCTGTCTCTTTCTTCAGAAGTTTAAAATTGTAGGATTTCTTTAATACCTTGGTTAGGTTTATTCCTAGATATTTTATTTTCTTTGAAGTTTATTGTGAATGGGAATGTTCTGATGAAATCTTTAAGTGTGTATTTGTTGGTAGTACATAGAAAGCTATTGCTTCATTCAAGTTGATTTTGTATCCCACCACACTTGTACATTTATTTATCACTAATAGAATTCTCATCTCATTTTTAACAGAAATATTTAAAAACAAACACAACAAAACAACTAGCCTAAAATTTACTTGGAAGCAATGAAGGCCTTAGATAGCCAAAACATTCTATAGCAAAAAGACCAATGCTGGGTTGATTGTCATTCCATATTTCAAGATATATTATAGAGTCATAAGTAATAAAAATAATAATGATAATAAACAATATGCTACTGGTAAAACAAGCAGACATGTAGAAGACCAATGGAAGAAAAATCATAGATGCAAACATGAATACACATAACTTCAGTCATTTAATATTTAAGTAAAATGCCAAAAATATACACTAGATAAAAGAAAGCTTTTTCAACAAATGATAGTAAATAAACTGTATGCCTGCACATAGAAGAATGAAATTAGACCAGTATGTATCGTCTTGTACACACACACATACACACACACACACACACACACACACACACAGCACAAATTCCAAATGTATCAAAGACTTAAATGTAAAACCTGAAATACTTAAACTTCTGGCAGTCCCCTACAAAATGTAGGTATAGAAAAAGTATTCCTGGATAGAACCCCATTTGCCAAAGGATTAAAGAGAGTAATTGGCAAGTGAGTAATTAATTGACTTCTTGAACTTAAAACTTTCTGCAGAGCTAAACAATCAATGTTGTGAAGCAAAAGGCCACAGAATGTGAGAGGATGTTACTTATACTTCTGACAGAGGTTTAATTCCAAGAATATATAAATAACTCAAAAGGAAAACGTTAACAAAAGCAATCATTCCATTAAAATAATTGGACAAGGACCTTAGCAGAAAGTTTTCAACAGAAGAAAGAAAATGGCAGACAACTATCTCAAAACATGTTCATTGTCCCTATGAATTAGCAAAATGAAAACCTAAAATGCTTTGAGGGTTCATCGTAGTCTAGTCCAGATTTTCTAAGTTAACAAAACTACAGGAAGGGAGTTGGGGGAAAAGGAACCCAAATTCACTGTTGATCAGATTGTAAACTAGTGCAGTCGGTCTGGAAATCAGTCTGTGGAATTCTGAAAAAGTGAAAAATAAATGTACCACATGACCCAGCTTTACCATTATTTGGCATATGCCCAAAGGACTCCACATCATATTCCACAGGTACTTGCTATTTTTCATAATTACTAGGAAATAAAAACAATCTAAATGTCTTTTAAAATAATTTTTATTGGCCTATGACAAAATCATTTTTAACTTGACCCCCTTCTTTTATTATTCAGTGACAAAATTGATTTCAAACATATTTACATTGCTTTACTTTCTTTTGTAGGAGATCTGGCATATTTTAACTAATTTACTTTTGTGATTATTTTTGATATCTATATTAATGTTTTCTCTTATAAATTGCATATGGAATTCCCATTTCTTAATTACTATGATTTTGACTGCTTAATTTGGGTTTTATAAGCTTGAAATCTTATTTTACAATCCATATCTTGACTCATGGTTTGACAATAAGAACATACATTTAAAATTGAATTTACCCCAGAACATTTGGGAAGTATCACTACCCTATGTGTGTCCACTCAGTGTGCTTACAGGCAATTTTACAAATAGCAGAGTGTAAAGGGAACAATATACAGAAATTTAGATTCAAAATGTTCCCTTACCACAAGCTCCAGATACCTTCATTCTAGTTCATGGAGTTGCTCATCTTTTTGTGCTATCATATCAGTATAAAAGGAGAGAACAAGTTTATAGGGAAAGGAAATGCCAGTGTGATGGCATGTCATCCAGGTATTGCCTAGATAGCAGGTCATGCTCTTAGGGCAGAAGGACAGGCATTTCTAAAATAGGAATTCTAATTCCAATGTGCTTCTTTCTGTATGAATTTAACCTTTAGAATTAGACAATTTGAACCCTTGGAAATGAACTAATGCTTTGTGTAAACTACAAAAAACAGATGGGATTTTGTTCTAGGAAGAACATTTAAATATAAAGACCATTTCTGTACCTGCAAAAGCTGCTGTATTGCCTCAAAGGATGAATCCAAGTTTAACAAATAAAACGATACTAACATAAAGACTTGCACAATTTCGCAATATTCACATTGTTACAATAATGAGAGGTGATATGCATTCTATTGGCCATAAAGAAATTCTATAATTTTTCTCAGTGTTAAAGTTAAATCTTTATGGAACTGTAAAATTGGATAAAAATGTTCCATTCCCAGATTAATTACAGACATTTTACAGTTTACACTCTTGAAAATTAATGATAAAAAACCTGGAGATAATTTCAAAAATTATCATTAGTAGTTTAGTTTTTTATGTATTATTATTATTTAAAATAGTTTTAATTATAAATAATAAATAACAGAAATTTAAAATGTATATTTAATGACATTTGTTTCCTCAAGAAAGGTACATTCAACATTCTCAGTTATTGGCACAATGTATCTTAAAATTCTTCAACTTTTTTGTAAGAACCAGGCATTGTCATTTTTCTTGAAATCATTGCTCTGTACACTTACTAGGAATATTTTATTAGCAGTAGAAAGGAGGCAATGCTACAACAGTAGCATTAAGGTTCTGTGTTTTATTTTTCCTCACAGAAGGATAATGTTGAAGGAATGACAGAAATGAGGCCTATGTTAATCATTATGTGATACAGAAGCTCCCCTGACTGCTGCAAACACAAATAACATGTACAATAATAAGAATGGGGTAGGAAACTAAAAGATCACAAGATATTTCAGTGTAACAAACAATGAGACACCCATGCAATCTTAAATAACACCCTGTCATTAACTATATTTACTCATTTTGAACAACCTGAGTCACATACTGAAATAAGAAATGACAAACTAGCAGGCAATGATTGTGCAACTGCATGTACACTGTTAAGGTTGTTAAACCAAGGAAAATCTATTGTGTATGTAATCAAAAAATCTTCTATAACTTACAATGTGGAAATGATGGTAGATGTACAAAATTTTTTTAAATATTTCCTTTGTTATTGGTTTTAGGATTTATATAATTAAAATATAACTACATCCTGTTCTTAGCTCTTTCTTATCCCTCCACCCTTTTATGTGTTCCAAACTCCATTTCAAATTTATGGTCTCTTATTCTTTATATACTACTATCATATACATATTCACAAATAAGTATATGAATGTAGCCTCTGGGTCCATTTAGTTTCACTTTTGTGTATATATTGTTTTAAGGCTGAAAACTTTGAATGAGATAACCATTTAGGTAAAGACTCACCTCAGGGGAAGATTAATTCTGCCCTTCTCAAGAGTTTTAATTCCATATAGTTCTTCAACTAAGAACATGTTCTTTGCCTCATTCATGCTGCCATTTTTCATGTACAATGTAAGCAGCTAAATCATTGAGATTTCATAGGTTTAGCTTCCCTGCCATATCTTGAAGATACAATCTTGTAGCCGACTCCCTGGCCTTCTGCCTCTTACAATCTTTCTGCCCATTCTCCTGCAATGTTTCCTGAGCTCAGGGAGTTGGAGGATATGCTGAACCTTTATCACTTGTAGCTGGAGTTTTAGCTTTCTGTATTAGTCTATGTTTTCTGGATAAAATAAACTTCTTTCATGAAAGCTAAGAGGTACACATATAAAGATAAGTATTTAGAATGCATTTAGCAATAATATTGGGTGAAGAAAATGGAACTAGTAGGCTATTCTCTGAGATTTACAACCTCATCAGCCACAAGCATTGAACAGGATTTTAGTAGTACACATAATTTTTCTCCTGTTGAATGGGTTATAATCCAAATTAGAAACCTTCTGGTTTCTGACAAGACATATATGCCTCAATTGTACATTTAGGAAATGACAGGATCTCATCAGATACCTCTGGCATACTTGGTCACAAACTTCAAATTCCTGGCTGAGTTCAAACTCATAGAAACCCTGCTGATTCTATATCTTAAGAGCTCAAACTACAGGCCTGTTCTAGCATACCTGACTCAAATATGTTTAATACTAATCCTATGCCTAAGTTAGAAATGAGACCATTTAAAGCCATAGTAGATTCTTACAATATAAACTTTAGCCATTTGACAGATTTAGTGATGCCAAACTTCAATATCCTTAATCATCTGGGAAACACAAGTCAAAATGCCTGAGATTCCATCTTACACCCATCAGAATGGTTAAGATCAAAAACTCAAGTCACAGCACATGGTGGCAAGGATATGGAGCAAGGGGAACTCTCCTCCATTCCTGGTCACAGTACAAATTTGTACAAACACTCTGGAAATCATTTTGATGGTTTCTTAGAAAATTGCTAATAGTTCTATCTCAAGACCTAGCTATACCACTCCTAAGCATAAAACTAAAAGATGCTCTATCATACATCAAGGATACTTGCTCAACTACATTCATAGAAGCTTTATTTGTAGTAGCCAGAAACTGGAAACAATCTAGATTCACCTCAATGGACAAATAGATAAAGAAAATGTGGTACATTTATACAATGGAATATTACTTAATTATTAAAAACAATGGTATCATGAAATTTGCAGGCAAATGCATGGAACCAGAAAATATTAAGGGAGGTAACCTAGACTCAGAATAACAAACATGATATATACTCACTTATATAGTAGCCATAAAATACAGAATAACTAGGCTACAATCCACAGACCCAAAGAAGCTAAGAAAAGCATGACCTAAGGGAGGATTTTTGAATCTCACCAGGAATGGGAAATGAAATAGACACAGGAGTAGATGGGGAGAGGGATCTCATTGGGAGATGGGGTATGAAGGGGAGCAAAAAGGATCACCTGTGGGAAGGATGTAGGGAGAGAGAACTAAGAAAGAGAACTTGAATCAATGAGGTGGGAGCATCTCTAGGGTAAGCTAGAAATATTGGACAAAGGAAACTCACAGTAATCTATGTGAGTGATCCATCCTAGCTAAAACTCCTAGCAATAGGAAATACAGAACCTAGAGCAGCCAATTCTTTAACCAAGCAAGACATCTAATGGAGAGATGGGACAACAAGCCAGCCAAAAAACATTAGACCTACAAATTTTCCTGTCTAGAACATATGCAGGGATAGAGAGTAGAAATTGAGGGAATAACCAACCTGGCCCAGCTTGAGATCCATACCATGACAGAGAGCAAATCCCTGATACTGTTAATGATATTCTGCTATACTTAATGACAGAAACCTAGCATAAATGTCCTCTGAGAGGCTTCATACAGCAGTTGATGAAAACAGAGAAAGAGACTCACAGCCAAGCATTAGAGGGAGCACAGGGGATCTTTTAGCAGTGGGGAAGGAAGGAATGTTAGAGCCAGAGAGTTGAAGGACACCACAAGAAACCTACAGAATCAAGTAAGATGTGTCCATAGGGGTTCAATGAGACTGAACTGAACCACAAAGCAGAGAACATGCATGGGATGGAACTAGACTCCCTATACATATGTAATAGAAATGTAACTGGGTTTCCATATGGGACAGGAGCAGGGGCTGTCTCTGACTCTGTTGCCTGCCTTTGCGGTTTTTATTCTAACTGGACTGCCCTATATAGACTCAATAGAGGAAAATGAACCTAGTTCTATTGCAGCTTGATATGCCAAAGTGGGTTAATAATCAGTGGGGAGGCTCCCCTTCTTTGGGAAGGATAAATAGGGTAGAGGGCTAAGGAGAGGGAGATGAAGGAGGGGAAGCTGTGATTGTGATGGAAAGCAAAGAAATTAATTAGTTAATAAAAAAGAAAAATGCATCCTCTCATATTTTGTACCTAAAAGTTATACCTACTTATCTTTTTCTCCTCCCCAGAATAGCATGTATTAAAGGGCACACAGACTTTTTAGTCAAACACCTGGATCACCTCTCTACTGGTGGCTCAGAACCATTGATGATTTTAGTTCTTAGGAATCCATTGCACTATTATTACCTCCTGTGGTACTAGGCACATATATGGCACATATACATACAATGCAGTCAAAAGACAAATAGAATGAAATAAATAAGCCCCTTATTAATGAATCAAGGGAAACCAGGAATGGTGCCATATGCTTTTACTGAAAGCATTCAGAAGGCAGAGACAGGTAGGGCTCTGTGCATTCCAAGCCAGCAATGGATACACAGTAAGAGTCTATCTAAAATTAAAAATATAATAGCAGCAGCAGCAGCATTAGCATTAGCATTAGCAGCAGCAGCAGCAGCAGCAGCAGCAGCAGAAGTAATAGTAATAGCAGCAGCAGCAAATGTAGGAAATTAGGAGCAAGAAATTATGAAACTAGTGCCATGCATTTAATCAATTGTATTGGATACAACAATATTATGAACTAAGACTGAAACAATACTATACAAAAAGGTACAGGCACACTTAACAATGGGGTCTAAATATGAAAGGATGTTTCATGATCAGGCAGTTAACACTTTGCAGGCCACATGCTTGTTATTGCATGCCAGTTTATAAACCATTAACACATATTAATGTTTATGCCTCTAAAAAAGAAACCATAATTCATAGAGATTGCAGTAAATACCTAAAAGTGATATTCCTGCCTTATTTATACTATACTAATAAACTGAAATCAGTTTACAATTTGTAGTTAATTGCAAAATATTAGAAAATATTAGAGTAAGATTATGCAAGTTTTGATTAATATCCAGAGTATATGTTGTGCATAGAATCTATTAGCAATTATTTTAATGACAAGAATGAAATAATTGTAGGAGCCCACATTTGTTTATATACATATAAGGCATGGCAATGGCTGAAACCAACACTGACAGATTCCATAATGGTGACTCTTGCACACATGTTGTAAAACTACTTTCTACAAAAAGTAATTTTGGTATTTTGATTACCTTGGAGAATCTGGATTTTCTAATTTGCATCATTTCTACTTGACTTTTATGAGTTTGGAATGTCCATCTAGGCTTGTAATGTTCCCTTTTATCTATTTTTAAGCTCTAATTCTGTAAGTAGACTTATAAAACTATATTTCTGTATTTCAAATCATGGGATTTGAAATGATGTGAGATTCTGAAAGCTTACATTTTGTAGAAATATTGGGAAGAACTTCTCATGAAAACTGTACTGAGCATCCTTTTGATGTTTTAGGGGATATGCATATGTTCCTTCAGACATTAGTGTACAAAATCAGCCTTAAATGAGACTTTGGCCATTGGATTTGGCTCTTAACATGGCTTTCTCTCTACATATAAAGCATATATCTTTAGAAGAAGGCATGTTAAATTTGTGCATAACATTATTTTAATCTCTCAGCTGTGGATAAACTTGCTTTGAAAATTCAAATTATTATAATGCAGACTATAAATGATGGATCATACTACTTATAACTTTGCTTTTAACTGACTTACCACAATTCCTTTCAGTCTTGTCTCTCAGTTACATAGGAAAATGCATTAATAAACATATAAGTTCTAAATATTGAGTCATCAGTTGCAGTGGTCTGAATGAAAATGCCTCCATAGACTCATAGGGAGTGGCATTATGGTCTGACCTTGTCGGAGTAGGTACGGCCTTGTTGGAAGAAGTGTGACACTGGGGGTGGGCTTTGCTTTTTAAGAAGTTCATGCCAGGCCTAGCAACTCAGTGTATTTTCCTGAAAATCCAGATGTAGAACTCTCACTTACCTCCCTAGCACCATGACTGACAAACATTTTTCCAACATGGTTATAATGTACTTAACCACTGAACTGTAAGCTAGCCCTAATGAAACGTTTTTCTTTATAAGGTTTTCCATGGTCATAGTGTCTCTTCACAACAAGAGAAACCCTAACTAAGACTTCAATAAAATTAGATGATCAGATAAGAGTTTTATGATACCAATTATATTAAATTACATGGGAAATAGATTAAATCATTTATATGTTATATATTGTATTGCAATCATGTATATATCATATATTATAATATCATATATGTCACTAAATACTTTGGAAATGTTTTTAGTAGTTAATTATATTACATATAAATAATTTTAATATCAGTTTTTATAGATTTAAGAGTTATGAGGTCTCTACAATTAAAGGTATCTACCATTTAAAAGTCAAACTGCATTTCTATCACTGGGAACTACTTTTTGTGTTTTTACCACTCAATAATAACTTCACATTTGAACAAAGGGAGAGAGATACATTTGTATGAAATAACACAAGCCATAAGTTACCATATTTATTTAGGTAAGCATGGACAATGAATGTTATTTATAAGTATAGATTAATCAGTAAACATTCTTAATATGTCTGAGCATTTGCTTAATATTGTTGGCCTGGGTTGTCATGAAATTTTTATTGCAGATAAGAAATACTAATAGTTTTCTAGAATACAAACTTTTCCTTCCTAGAGAGTAGAGCACATTATGGACATATTTTTAATAGGACTTCATTTTCTGATGATGGCAATAATACAGATGTGCATTTTACTTCTTCTGCCTTAAGCCAGGCACTTTTGACTATTACAGATGTTTTATCCTAGAAAAATCTCCAACTGACTTTAAAAGTAGATTATACACAATTAAAATGTTGATATTTCACTTTTTAAAAAATTAAAGATAGAGTAAATGATAGAATAAATGCATGGTCTGTGAGGTAGAACTGGAAAGAACTGAGAAGTAGATAATTTAGCAAGTCCTGGAAGTCTTGTCAATTTGCTATACAAAATCCCACAATGAAAAATCCTCCCAGTAGAGCTAACATATAAAATTTCTTTTTAGGATGCAAGAGTCAAGTATAGGTCAATAAAATTATAAATGGCAATTATATTCTGTATTACAATTTTATATTATCATGTGTATTATCATATAGGCCTAGAACAAAATAAATTTTGTTTACAAAAGCAAACTAAAACAAAGAAATTAATAATCTATCTGCAGTCCTTAAATGGTTAAAAGGTAAGAATCGTTATGATGACTGACACAAAGTGAAGATAAAATTTCCATTAATTTTTTGGTATAAGATTCCCTTTCAGAAATGCTTAATCTGCATTCTTGTTTATACTACTACCTTAAGTGACTGGAAGCGTGCTTCAGTAATACAATACTTAGGTAGCAGGCTTGAGTGCTTGGGTATTTGTCATCATTTTCTATATGAAGAGTGCAAATCTATGAACTACCCAGTAAAGTAGTTGATCCTCCAACAAACACCTTGAAAGTTAAACAATAGCCTTCAAACCTTGTATCTGTAATCCATTTTACTATTACATGATGTTTGAAGATGTATCTTTATATTACTGGCATTTGCCAGATTCACAGATGTGCTATTCCTAGCCTTGAGCAGGCTGAACAGTCCTTGAGTGCTTGTCTCAATGGTCTTAAAGACCTAAGCTGGGCAGTGGTGGCACACGCCTTTAATACCAGCACTTGGGAGGCAGAGACAGGTGAATTTCTGAGTTTGAGGCCAGCCTGGTCTACAGGCTACACAGAGAAACTATGTCTCAAAACAAACAAACAAACAAACAAACCAACCAAACAAAAACAAAACAAAACAAAAAACCAAAACCCTAGGTGGAGTCATCTCCCTTGGTTGCACATGCAACTTCCTACAGGAACTTACAAGAATAGACTGACTATTGTCCTTGCTTTGTAACATAATCCAGCTGAAACAAAGGATGGGTTTGTGAGCTTTCCGTATATAAAACCAGTGCTGAATATTAAACTTTAAGCCTTGATCAGAACCTTTGTCTTGGCTTCATCCTTCTCTCACCCCTTTTCATTTCCAGCACCCGTTTGAGGTAAAACCAGTTCATCCATGGCCACTGAATGACTACACACAGACATTGTGTTTCATTAGGTATATAATTCACTTGGAATTTCAAAAAGCAAATAATTAAATTTTTAAAGAAAATATTTTCTGTCTGTGAAGAAATTGTATTTTGATTGGAATTACAATAAAATTGTAGATCACTTTTGATCGGAATGCTAATCAATCAATCCTTGAACATATGAAGTATTTTTATATTCTGTTGTTCTCAATGTCATGTCTTAATGTGTTAAAATTTGTGTTGTAATGGTCTTTGACTAGCCTGGGTAGATTTATCCTTAGGTATTTCTCATTCTATATGTGGTTGTTATGAATGGCATCGTTTCTCTGGTTTATTTTTCAGTATACTTGACATTAGTATATAATATAAAGTCTTGAATTTTATGTTTTTGTCAGTTTGATCATGTGCTACTTTGCTGAAAGTATTTATCTTCTCTAATAGTTTTTGGTGATGTTTGTAGCATCTCTTACTTACTGAATACTATCATATACATAAACTAATATTTTGACTTCTACCCCACATTATGAACAATGATTCTACCATAAGATAATGAATATTAAATTAAAATATCAGTGCCAGGCATGAGTTTCCTTCCTATGGCTAGATAGTCCTTAGTAACACCCAAAACAATATAGTCTATTGTCATTGCTCAGAGTTGACTAACATAACTAGATGGTAAGAGCCCATTTATGAAGATAACATACATTTTGGTTAGAGGAGACATATAATTCAATCTTGAATAGACTTGGAAACTCTCCTGATAGCTTTGATTCATAATGTTGGAAGATACTGATAACTCCATGGAGAAAAAAACAAAACAAAACATTAATGGCCATATAATGGCCATACCATACCCCTTGTTGGCACCTGCACACTACTATGCTAATTGCTATAAAAGATGTACCACTAGTTCAATGGTGGCAAAAATTGTTTATTGTGATAAACAACCTGTCTCTTGAATGTGTATGATACCTCCTCCACAGGAGGGATTTTATGGTTGGTATTATAAAAGTGGTCAAAATCCCTGCCTTGCAAAATTACATACACTGGATGTGGGGTCTTTTGGTGTTTGTGATAGGGATATTCCTAGTTGTCAATTTGACTGTGTCTGGAAATAAATAAAACACAAGTGGATGATATGCTTGTGAGTTTTTTTTGTTTGTTTTTGTTTTTATGTTTTTCGAGATAGGGGGGTTTCTCTGTATAGCCCTGGCTGTCCTGGAACTCACTCTGTAGACCAGGCTGGCCTCAAACTCAGAAATCCGCCTGTCTCTGCCTCCCAAGTGCTGGGATTAAAGGCATACACCACCACCGCCTAGCGAGTTATTTTTTCTTAATTAAATCATTAGAAGAAGGAAGATCCACCTTTAATCCAGGTCTTTGGAAATCAAAAGAACCATCTTTAATCTGGGCCACATTTCCTCATATATAAGGGAAATGAAAGGATGAAGGAGCTTAATGTCATTGCTTATTCTCATTCTCCCTGGCATGTTTATTCCTTCACTGGCAATAGAGCCTACTTATTCAGAATTCCAGTGTACACTGAAGAACACCTGAGACATTTCACCTCTTGGACTGAAAAACTATAGGAGTTTCTTTTGGTAGATAGACTTTGTTGAGCTAGCTGGAATAGAGCCCATAAACAGTTAGAATAAACCCTGTTTATAAAGATAGCTTTTATTTGTCAAATGTAATTGTTGTATTGGAGGCTTACTGATGAATAAGCTCACACTTTCTAGTTAGTTTTCAACTGTGGGGTGGCTAGTTAAACTCAGCTGTTCTGGCTCAAAACTCCTCTGAAAGCTAATTGATATAAACTGGTTTCTCTAGCCTTGACACTGAATTGTCCTGCTTAGCAAAACTGCCTCTTTAAAAAAAAAAAAAACAAAACTGCCTCTTTTATCTCTGAGCCCTCTCTACTACAAAAGCTTATACTCAATAAAACTGGAAAATCTCAATGAAATGGACAATTGTCTAGACAGATAACAGGTACCAAAGTTAAATCAGTATCAGATAAACCATCTAAACAGTCCCATAAACCCTAAAGAAACAGAAGTAGTCATTAAAAGTCTCCCAACCAAAAAAGCCCAGGACCACAAGGTTTTAGTGCAGAATTCTATTGGACTAAATCCAAGAACACCTCAAAACAATCATCCATCATGATCAATTAAGTTTCACCCGCATGGATGCAAAGATGGCTCAATATATGGAAATCTATCAACATAATCCACTATATAAAAAACTCAAAGGAAAAAAAACCCACATGATCATTTCATTAGATGCTGAAAAAGCATTTGATAAAATTCAGCATCTCTTCATGTTAAAAGTCTTAGAAAGATCAGAAATTCAAGGCCCATACCTAAACATAGTAAAAGCAATATATAGTAAACCAGTAGCCAACATCAAACTAAATGGAGAGAAATTTGAAGCAATCCCACTAAAATCAGTGACTAGACAAGGCTGTACACTCTCTCCCTACCTATTCTATATAGTACTTGAAATCCTAGCAAGAGTAATTAGACAACAAAGGGAGGTCAAAGGTATACAAATTGGACAGGAAGAAGTCAAAATATCACTATTTGCAGATGATATGATAGTATACTTAAATGACCCCAAAAATTCCACCAAAGACCTCCTAAACCTGATAAACAATTTCAACAAAGTAGCTAGATATAAGATAACTCAAACCAATCAATAGCTTTCCTCTACTCAAAATATAAACAGGCTGAGGAACAAATTAGGGAAACAACACCCTTTATAATAGTCACAAATAACAAAAAAATATATTAGTGTGACTATAACCAAGCAAGTGAAAGATCTGTATGACAAGAACCTCAAGTCTCTGAAGAATGAAATTGAAGAAGACCTCTGAAGCTGGAAGGATCTCCCATGCTCCTGGATTGGCAGGATTAATATAGTAAAAATGGCCATCTTGCCGATCACAAACTACAGATTCAATGCAATCCCCATTGAAATCCCAACTCAATTCTTCATAGAGTTCGAAAGAGTAATTTGAGAATTCAGTTGGAATAACCAAAGACCCAGGATAGCAAAAACTATTATTAACAATAAAAAAACTTCTGTGGGAATCACCATTTCTGTCATCAAGCTCTATTACAGAACAACAGTGATAAAAGAACTGCATGGTATTGGTAAAGAAACAGGCAGGATGATCAATGGAATAAAATTGAAGACCCAGAAATGAACTCACACACCTATGGTCACTTGATCTTTGACAAAGAAGTAAAAAAATCATCCAGTGAAGAAAAGACAGCATTTTCAACAAATGGTTATGGTTCAACTGGAGGTCAACATGCAGAAAAATGCAAACTGATCCACTCTTATCTCCCTGCACAAAGCTCAAGTCCAAGTGGATCAATGGCCTCCACAAAAAACCAGATGCACTGAATCTAATAGAAGAGAAAGTGGGGAAGACCCTCAAACACATGACACAGGGGAAATTTTCCAGAACAGAACACTAGTTGCTTATGCTCTAAGGTCAAGAATTAACAAATGGGACATCATAAAATTGCATAGTTTCTATAAGGCAAAGGACACTGTCAATAAGACAAAAAGGCAACCAACAGATTGGGGAAAGATCTTTACCAATCCTATATCCATTAGAGGGCTAATATCAAAGAACTCTAAAAGTTAGACTCCAGAGAATCAAATCACCTTATTAAAAATAGGGAACAGAGATAACTCTCAACTGAGGAAATTCCAATGGAGGATAAACACCTAATGAAATGTTCAACATCCTTAGTCATCAGGGAAATAGAAATTGGAACAATCCTGAGATTCTACTTCACACCAATCAGACTGGCTAAAATCAAAAACTCAGGTGACAGTAGATGTTAGTAATGTTGTGGAGAAAGAGGTTCCCTACTCCATTGCTGGTGGGAGTGCAAGCTGGTACAACCACTCTGGAAATCAGTCTGGTGGTTCCTCAGGAAATTTGACATAGCACTACCTCAGGACCCAGATATACCACTCCTGAGCATATACCCAGAATATGCTCCAACATGTAATAAGGACACATGCTCCACGATGTTCATAGCAGCCATATTTATTATAATCAGAAGCTACAAACAACACAGACATCCCTCAACAGAGGAATGGATACAGAAAATTTGGTACATTTACACAATGGAATTCTACTCTGCTATTAAAAACAATGACTTTGAAATTCTTAGGCAAATGGATCTATCTAGAAAATATCATCCTGAGTGAAGTAATTCAGTCACAAAAGAACACACATGGTATGCACTCACAGTAAGTGGATATTAGCTCAAAAGCTCAGATTACCCAAGATACAATCCACATATCACATGAAGTCCAAGAGGAAAGACCAAAGTGTGGATGCTACTGTCCTTCTTAGAAGGGGGAACAAAATACTAAAAGGAGGAAATACAGAGACAGAGTGTGGAGTAGAGATTGAAGGAAAGGCCATCCAGAGACTGCCCCACCTGTGGATCCATCCTGTAGGTCAGTGGTCTTTTCAGGCAACCTAGGCCCAGTCAAGTAATAGGTCTAGAACCTCGAAGCACCCAGTGGGCAATTTCTGCTCACAAGGGAAGGTAGTTGTTCGGCCAGAATTCCTAAGTCTTTGGCCACTCTTTCAGTCACAACCCCTCGTAGCTGCCCCCCATAGGAGATGTGTGCTCTATCAGGTAAACAATGCCCCATGCTCCCAGCATTCTAGCTGGACCCTACCCCTCATCATCTGACCACAGCCAGGTATGCCTCGCCCCACAGATAGCCATGCCTCAAACAATATAAGGGGCCGTTTGCTCCCTCCCGTCTCTCTTGATCTTTGTCCCTTCTCCTGCCCTTTTTCCTCTCTTGCCTTCTTCCTCTCTCTCCTGCTCTTTGTTCTCTCTATTTCCTTCTTGCTCTCTTGCTTCGTTTCTTTCTCTCTCTCTCTCTCTCTCCTTTTCCTCTCCTCTCCTTCCTCTTCTTTCTTTCTCTCTACATGGCCAGCCTAATTTATCTTTCCTATAATAAATATCTCACTTTGCATTGCCTCCTTTTAACTAATGTATCATTCAGTCCAGGGCCTCAGCGGCAGAGAGCTAAAGTCACATGCCTCAGCAGCAGAGAGCTCCAGACAATGGCAGAGAGCCTCAGCAAGGCCACAGCAGAGACACACAGCCCTACACCATCCCATATACAGACACCAAACCCAGACTCTTTTGTGGATGTCAACAAGTGCTTGCTGACAAGAACCTGATATAGCTGTCTCCTGAGTGGCTCTGCCAGTGCCTGACAAATACAGGAGCAAATGCTTGCAGGTAACCATTGGACTGAACACAGGTCCCAGTGGAGGAGTTAGAGAAAGGATTGAAAGGGTTTGGAACTCACAGGGAGAACAACAATATGAACCAACCTGACCCCTCAGAGACCCAGGGACTAAAACACCAACCAAAGAGTACACACAGAGGACCCTATGACCTTAGCTGCATATGTATCAGAGAAAGGCCTTGTGGGACATCTGTTGGAAGAAAGGACCTTGGTCCTGAGAAGGATTGATGCCCCAGTGCATGGGATTTCCAGGGTGGAGAGTCTCGAGTGGGTGGGTTGGTAGGGGTGTACACTCATAGAAACAGTGAGAGGGAGGATGGGATATGGGGTTTCCAAAGTGAAAACTGGGAAAGAGGATAACATTTTAAAATGTAAATGTAAATAAATAAAATATCCAATAAAAAAAGAAAATGCGTTTTCCACATTGTCTTGAGGATTTGCACGTTTGTGCAGTTCTCTAATCTTTATAGTATCCATGTTCAGAGTTTGTTAATTTGTCTTCTCTGATTTTTATTGAAAAAAAAAGAAAAGGAAAAACTGCCTCTACATTCTACAAACCAAACTTCATTCACTATATAAGCCGAACAGAACTAAACAGAACTTCATGAACTCAACTGTATTCAACTGAAGTGCACTGACCTGCAATGAATTGAACTTGAATGAAATCCACTGCATTGTCCAAACTCAAGTTCACTGCACTACCTAAACTCCCTTCCCACTCCTGAGTCACTCTGTGTCATTCTTAAGTAGCCTCTCTTTCCTGTCTTTTCATGATAATTGGTATACTGGTTGGTTTTGTGTCAACTTGACACAAGCTGGAGTTATCAGAGAGAAAGGATCTTCAGTTGAGGAAATGTCTCCATGAGATCCAACGGTAAGGCATTTTCTCAATTAGAGATAAAGTGGGGAGGGCCACTCTGGGTGGTACCATGTCTGGGCTGGTAGGCTTGGATTGGTAGTCTATAAGAAAGCAAACTGAACAAGCCAGGGGAAGCAAGCCAGTAAGGAACATCCCTCCATGGCCTCTGCATCAGCTCCTGCTTCCTGACCTGCTTGAATTCCAGTCCTGACTTCCTTTGGTGATAAAAAGCAATGTGGAAGTAAGATGAATAAACCCTTTCCTCCCCAACTTGCTTCTTGGTCATGATATTTGTGCAGGAATAGAAATCCTGACTAAGACCACTGGGCTATCTAATCTCTGACTCACTATGTTAAATCTTTTTTCTGATTTGTCATACTGTCCCTCAGTTAAATTTCACTTTCAATTATGGCTGCTTTCTTCCGCAAACTAACTTTACCTCGTTTGTTTGGGATTAAAGTTGTACACTATGGACATGCATGTTCCAGCCAAAGGTATTAAAGGTGTTTCATTCTAACCAGATGACACAGACCTCGAAGATTTTTGGGGTGTGATTTTTGCCAAAGGAGCCATGTTACTGAATTAATATTCCTCCAAACTCCTCTTACAAATATATTATTCTATGAGTTCTGTTCCTTTAGAGAAACCAGACTAATGCATATTTTTGTACCAGAAGATATTCTAGAGGAAGAGAAATGTAAAGATCAACATTTTAAATGCCTGGAATAGACTTTCTAATTTGCTGGAACCTACATTTATTGAAGCATCCCCAGTTACTGAAGACTTTCCAAGAAGCTGGAAAAATACTCCAGCACATGTTGTTAACTATTTTACAAACTTATGGAGACAAATGCATTTGATTTTCCTGATTCACTAATTGTTAGGAGTAAGGAATTTGTTGACTATACATATAAAAATTGACAATTGATGTAACAATAAGAAAATAATAATTGTAGTTGATTAATTCAAGCATCTCTAGACAAATTGGCAAAGAGAAAGAATGAGCTCTGTGATAAAATTAGGTAACTTCTAGTCTATCAGAGTATAGTGAGAAAGCACAACAATAAACCTGACCAGTTATAGGTACACAGAAACAATCTAAAGTTGCTAAGTGTTCCTTAGAAGAGATATCCTCTTCAATAGCCACAGAAATAAATTTGCATAATATCAAAACAAAGCCCCCATTATAAGATTGGATGGACAACAAAAGTTCAAGTCCTAGCCTCAAAGGGTGTCAGTGGCTAAAGTAGGGACATTAATTATTAATGAATGGGATCTTGAAGCTTGGGATGGAGAATTATATTGAGGCTGAGAGCTTTTAATTCTCAAATTTTCAAGAGTTTATGTCACCTAAATAAGAAATATATATATGTGTATGTGTGTGTGTGTGCGTATGTGTGTGTGTGTGTGTGTGTGTGCTCTCATCCACAACCCTGAAATAATTACTTTTCTACTTTTTACTGAGGAAGAGAAGGCTAGCTCCTGATTTACTGATGGTTCTTCAAAGTTTGCAAGCAACACCCAGAAGTAGACTGCTACAGCAATGGAACTCCTTCCTAAAAGACACAGAAAAGGGTAAATCTTCACAGTGGACAGAACATTGGGCAGTATGCATGGTCATCAATTTTGTGTGGAAGGAGAAATGGTCAGATGTGCAATTATTCATGAATTCATGTACTGTAGCTAGTAGAAAGGCTGGGAAATCAGAGAATCGGAACGAATATGACTGGAAAATTGTTAAGAATGATATCTAAGGAAGAAGTATGTGGATAGATATCTTCAAGTGGCCAAAAGATGTAAAGATACATGGGTCCAAGAGAACATTCCTCCATTGCTGGTGGGAGTGCAAACTTGCACAACCACTCTGGAAATCAATTTGATTGTTTCACAGAAAATGTGGAATAGTTCTACATCAAGAACCAGCTATACCACTCCTGGGAATATATGCAAAAGCTGCTCCACCAGACTACAAAGATACTTGCTCCACTCACTGTGTTCATAGCAGCTTTATTTGTGATAGATAGAAACTGGACACAAACTAGATGTATCTGAAATAAAGAATGTGTAAAGAAAATGTATGTCATACATCCAATGGAAAACTATTCAACAATTAAAAACAAAACCATCATAAATTATGCAGACAAATGGATTCAACTAGAAAATTTCATTCTGAGTAAGGTAATCCAGTCCCAAAAGTATATGAATGGTATATACTAACTTACATCTGGATATTAGCCATAAACTAAAAGATATCAACACTAAAATCCATAGACCCAAAGAGGTTACATAACAAGGAGGGCCCAAGGAAGGATGCTTGAGTCTCATTCAGAAGGGGGAAAGAAAATTGTCACCAGAGTTGGATGAAAAGAGGGAACTTGGTGGGCTAGAGAATGGGGAATGGAAGAGGGGAGTAGATGTAGGAAGAGTCAGGGAGAGAGTGCTAGAAAAATATACAGAAATCATCTGGGCTTAGGAGATGGTATGTGTCATCTCTAGGATGTGCCAGAGACTTGACATGAGGGAGCCTTTACAGAGTCTATGAGGGTGACTCTGTGGAGAATCTAAGAGGCTTCTAGCAGTGGGAAATATAGAGCCATATGTGGCTTCTTCCTGTAGCCAGGAAGGACTCTCAGTGAAGGGACAATGACACCAAACCACCCACAAAACCATCAACCCAAAATTTGTTCTGCCTACAAGAAGTGCAGGGACAAAGATGTCATAGAGACTGAGGGAATGGCCATCTAATAACTGACCCAACTTCAGGTCCATCCCATGGATAAGAACCAATCCCTGATATTATTAATGATACTCTGTTGTGCTTGCAGACAGGAGACTAGCATAGCTGTTCTCTTAGAGGCTCCACCAGACAGCTGATTAAAACAAATAAAGAGATCCACAACTAAACATCAGATAGAGTTCAAGAAGTCTTGAGGGAAGAATTGGTGGAAGGATTGAAGAAAGCAGAGGAGATAGGGACTCTAGAAGATGACCCACATAGTCAACTAACCTGGACCATTATGGACTACCAGAAACTCAAACACCAATGAAAGAATATACAAGGTCTGGGCCTAGGTCTACTACAGCAGGTGTTTCCTATGACTCTATTGACTGCCTGTGGAATCATTTCCCCTAACTGGGTTGCTTTGTCTGATCTCAGTAGGATAGGATGTACCTAATCCTACAGTGACTTGAGGTGTCCTGGTATTTTGGCATCCATGGCAGGGAAGGACATCACCCTTTTAAGCAAAAGCTTAATTCATAAACTGATATATTTTGTTCTGAAATGATTGTTATTATAAAAAGTTGTTTCATTATTGTTAGCTTATTAATGGTTTCAGTACCATTAATATTCTCTAATATTTATTTACTAATTAATATGCAATATAAGATATGACCTTAATTTAATTTGTTTAATAATCTGCTGACTATACTTTTTTCACAAATGTTTCACTATGTGGCTCAGACTGGTTTTAAACTCATCATATTTCTACTCTCTAAGAGAATGTTAATATTAAAGGTTTGTCCAAATAACCATAAATAATGTCATTGATTCTAATGAGTAAATTGGAATTTTACATTGGGAAGTATAAACTGAATTTTTAGGAATAATCTGTATCATAAATATTATTCTGAACAAAAGCTTAAAATGTTGGCATCTATAATAGCTATTTTAATATAAAACATACTTTCATGAAAGGAAAAGTCAAATATTTCTCTCATCTCATTTCTTATAAGTAATGATGTATTTCCTTATGGGATTAATATTTGAAATCATACTTCCATTAAAAATTTTTATTTTTCGTTCAAACCAACCTATTTGCAAACATTTATTTACATGACCTTAAAGACTGAAGATGCATTTAGAGATTTTCATGTTGATTGATATATGTTATTGAGTATATGTACTCATTTTTACATATGGTTTCACCCCTAGCTGAGAAACTATTAGTAAATAATAGAAGCCAAGAGAGGGAGAGTTAGTTTTCTTTAAGGGTGTGGTCCCTGCCTTGCAATTTTCAATTTCATATGCAAAACCAAAAATACTTAGGATAGCCAAAACAATCCTAAATAATAAAGGAATGTCTGGAGGAAGTACTACAGAGCAATAGTAATAAAATATTTTAAAAAAACTGCATGGTATTGGTATAGAATGTTACAGGTTGCTCAATGTAATCAAATTGAGGACTCAAAAATAAATACACATGCCTAGGGACACTTGATATTTGACAAAGAGGCCAAAGTCATAAAATGTAAAAAAAGAAAGCTTCTTTAATAAATGGTGCTGGTCTGACTGGATGTCTGTATGTAAAAGAATGCAAATAGATCTATATTTATCAATTTGAACAAAACTTAAGTCCAAGTAGATCAAAGACCTCAACATAAAACCAGATACACTAAATCTAATAGAAAAGAAAGTGTGAAGTAGTCATGAATTCACTGGTATACGACAGAAATTTTGTGACCAGAACATTAATGGCTCAGGTTCAGAGATCAACAATTGATAAATGGGAACTCATGTAACTATAAAAAGAGTCTATAAGGTGAAGGTCATTTTCAATAGGACAAAATAGGAGCCTACAAATTGGGAAAAGATCCTCAGTAACCCTATATTCAACAGAGAGCTAATATCAAAAATATATAAAGAACTGAAAAAGTTAGACACCAACAAATCAAATAACCCAATTAAAAAATTAGGTACAGAGAAAAAATTCAACAGATGAATTTTCAATGGCTGAGAAGTACTTAAAGAAATGTTCAACATCATTAGTCATCAAGGAAATGCAAATCAAATGGACACTGAGATTCTACCTTATACAAATTAGAATGGCTAAGATCAAAAACCTCAAGTGACAGCACATGCTGGCAAGAATGTAGGGCAATGGGAACACTCTTCCATTGTTGGCTGGAGTGCAAACTTATACAATCACTCTGGAAATCAATCTGGGATTTTCTCAGAAAACTGGAAATAATTCTACCTGAAAACCCAGCTATACTGCTCGTGGGCATACATCCAAAAGATGCCCAAACATACATACCACAAGTACATGTGCTCCACTATGTTCAAAATACTTTTATTTGTAATATCTCAAAACTGGAAACAATCTAGATGTCCCTCAACCTAAGAATGGATACAGAAAATGTACATTTACACAGTGGAATACTATTCAGCTATTAAAAACAAGAACATCATGAATTTTGCAGGCAAATGGGTGTAACTAAAAAATATCATTGTGAGTGAGGTAACAAATCTAAAAGGACATATGTACTCACTTATAAATGAATCTTAGCCATAAAATAGAGGATACCCACTATATACTCAACAGAACCAAAGAAAATAAATAAAAAGAAAGGCCCAAGTGAGGGTGCTTGAATCTCACTTAGAAGAGAGAATAGCCATTGGAAGCAGATGGAAGGAGGGAACTGAGTGGGAGAGAGGTTGGGGAGGAAAATTTGGGGCTTCAGGATCAGGTGTGTGGAGAGACAGGAGAGAGGTTCAAAGGGTTAGGAGAATGAATGGAAATCCATAGCTCCTGAGGATGGGGACATCTCTAGGAGATTGCAGAGACCTGAGATGGGGAAGGATTCCAGGAGTCAATGAAGGTGATCTTAACTGAGACTCCTAGTAGCATGGATATAGAACCTGAAAAGGCTATAGCCTTTAGTCACATAGTATCCCCAGTGAAGGGATAAGGATACCAACCTACCCACAAAACTTTTAACCCAAATTTTGTCCTGTCTAGAAGAAATACAGGGAAAGGCTATGGAGCAGGAGACTGAGGGAATGAACAACCAATAATTTGCTCGACTTAAGACCCATCCATGGAGAAGCACCAATCCTTGTGACTATTATTTATAGTCTATTATGCTTGTAGACAGGAGCCTAGAAGAATTATCCTCTGAGAGGCTCTACCCAGCAGCTGACTGAAATAGAAGCAGAGACCCACAGCCAATCATTGAATGGAGCTTGGGGAGTCTTACAGAAGAGATGGGTGAGGATTGAGGGCCCTGAATGGGATAGGAACTCCATTGGAAGACCAACAGAATCAACTAACCTGGACCCTTCAGGACTCCCAGAGACTGAGCCACCAACAAAAAGCATACAAGGGGTAGACTGAGGCCCCTGGCACATATGTAGTAGATGTGCAGGTCAGTTTTCATGTGGGTCCCCAAACAAATGGAGCAGTGGGTTGTCCTTAAAGCTGTTTCTGGTCCATGGAATCTGTTCCCCTAACTGGGCTGCCTTGTCTGCTCTCAGTTTGAAACAATATACTTAACCCTCAATAGACTTCATGTACCAGGATGGGAGGATATTCAAGGTGTAGCTATGCCCTCTTAGAGGAGAAGGGAATAGGAAGACAGGGGATGAGGGATAGGGAGGGTTGTGGGTGGGGCAGGTGGGAGCAGGGTCAGAAATCTGAATGCAAAATTAATAAATAAACAAATTAATGGAATAAAGAGGTATGATCATTGCTAGGTAAGTATAACATACTCCAATTGATGCATATGCATAAATGTATACGTGCAGTGCTAATGGGATTTAATAGATTTACTTTGAGCAGGGGGAAGGGGGAGGGAACATGGGTTTGTTTTAGGTTTTGTTTTGTTTTGTTTTGTTTATTTTTTTTCTTTTTTTGGAGGGGAACCTGGGAAAGGAGATATTGTAAATAAAGAAAACATCTAATAAAAAATGATAAATAAAAAAAGGACACAAATTTGTGTGGATACGGAATTGGGATTATATCTGATAAGAAATGGGGGAATGAATGAATATGATCATACTATTTATATGAAAATTTCAAAGAATAAATATTAAAAATTAGTAATCTTAGCAGACTCTTTACATCCTGAGACATGACTAATTAGAGATACAGTATGATGAACATAGTTACTCACATTTTATAAACATCACTGTCAGAAGATGTTTTAATGTTGAAAGTAGACAACCATCAAAGCAGTAGCATCTTAACTTCTTCCACAAAATACTTGCTTGTAAGTTTTGTAAAGGGCTTGTCCAGTAAGCCCTTTAACATAGACTTTGTCATACGAGCATCATTTAATGACAAGAACTTACTTGAAAGCACTTGGGAGGCAGAGGCAGGCAGATTTCTGAGTTTGAGGCCAGCCTGGTCTACAGACTGAGCTCCAAGACAGCCAGGACTACACAGAAAAACCCTGTCTCAAAAAACCAAATAAATAAATAAATAAATAAATAAATAAATAAATAAATAAATAAACAAACAAAACTTACTCCATAGAATTATGCTCAACGACTAAAGGTAAATACCTTTTGGACTTTAACAATTATAAAGTAGGGATTTAATCAGTTTTTCTTCTTCTTCTAAGTTAAAACATTGAGTGCAATGCATACATCTAAAATTTTTACATTGAAATAAAACAGTATATAAATGTTTTCCTGTTTTCTAATCATTTCCATGATAACTTGACAGATAAAGATCTGTCATCAGGACAGGTACATGAATAAGGGCAATAAACTTCTACCTTAAATAATACCAATTACGTATCCATAGCATATCCTAAATTATGCAAATGATGTTAAATGATGGGGGAAAGGAATCATACAAGTTGGGGAGGAGAAAAGATACATTAAAGAATTACACTAGCATTCCTTCCTCCAAATCAGACTAATTTTAAATTATTAGAAAAATAACCTGAGGGCATTTACTACAAGATATTCCAGTCAACTTTGTTTTATTAAAATGTAGTCATGAAATAATATATAGTGGTATGTCTACTTGTCTCAGGGCATGCCCAAAGTTAGATTCTGAGTTAAGCTGTTTTCAAAACAGTATGCCACTTTCAAGTAAATAGACAAGTTTCCTTACACGGCAGAATTTGAAGAGAAGATTCAAGTTCCTAAACAGTACACATAAATCATAGTTTTTACGTTTTTATGTGTTGTTCACCTGGCTTAATACAAATGAGATATAAGACCTCATAAGGCACACCAGAAATAAACTGACGTCTGCACAAATAGCAACAACTACACATGTCACCATCACTCAAGGATGAAGAAAAGAAAAGAAACCAGCTTAAATGAATGCTTATTCAATAACATTTCTGTTTCCTCAGAACATTCACAAGAAGCTATAAGAACTATAATTTCAAAATGTAACTATCCCTTGTAGCCAAAGTTGCCAAATGACACAGTTATTACCATGATTCCAAAATGAAATTTCCAAAGAAATGCATTTTAGATATTTCATTTTTTTCACATTGCAAAACTCACCCTATCTTGACTAAATTGATGTTTTAATTATTCTGAAGCTATCTAATTGCTAGTGGTATAATATGGTATCTGTATAATTTAATGTGAATTCAATGTGAATGACTTCACATTGAAAATATATCTTCCTTCAACTACATTGTATTCTTACCTGAACAGTGTGTTTCTATATGAAATTAGAACCAGAAGAACAAAAATCTTTAGAGACATTTACCCTGGCATCACTGAGATGTAAAACCAATGGCAAAATGAGGTTTAACTCTATATTTCTTTTAATGATAATTTCACTAATACTATAGTTGCCTGGTTATTGTACAACCTATAGTGGAATGCATATATAATTTAAATAGATATTCCAGACAATTCATTTTTTTCAGATTTGAATTTCTCTCATCGTTAAGATTTCTAGTGTTGTATTGGTAAATATTTAATAACTAGCTCTTAACGGAAAAATATATATCAAAAGCCCTGAATAGTAGCAATTGCCAAGTTTGTGGAATAATTTTAACCTTGGTGATTTTAAGACGTGACTATGATGATACTAAATGTGATGTCAGAAAAAAGCATAAAAATGAATAATGTGAGCCAGTGTTAACCAGCACTAGCACAGTACCAGATATTCCCCTAATAATGAACTCAATTTTAATAAAACTATTAAGGTCTTTAATGTTACATTCAAATTAATTGTATCAGAGAACAGAAGTTTCTACAGAGAGAAGTGTAGACCTCAGAATTAATGAATGTCAAGAGAAATTGGCTAAATTTATTAAATTTGAAGCAGTAATCATGCTCTATATAAAATGCTTAAGTAGAACCTTGTATGTTGTACTCAAATACAAGTCATATAGTCTTATTAACTGTATATGTACAATTTCCAATTATGTACTTGGAATAAAAAATTATATGTCATACACTATCATATTAGGATTTTAAAAATAAATGTATTATATAGATTTGAAAATATTGTTGGTATAACATATACTAAATTCCATAAAAAACATGTTTAGTTTTCATAAGTATCAGTTCTACCAGTACTCCTGAATAACAATGGAAGATTATCTCATCTCCTAGATCTTACAACTAATCACTTTTTCAAAAGAGATGCTATCAAGCTTGCTTATCTGAAACAAGGTAAAACATAATGTATATGTGTTTCCCACAAATTCATTAGTCAAATTTGTATAGAGAAGAATCCTTATATACTAAAGCAAAATCTAAAACTTACATTTTAATTGGGTTTTGAGTACTAAAACAAGTCTGCCACAAACAGGTCCAATGTATTATGGCATGGATTCATAATGTATGAGCATATATTTTTCTGTGATGAATAGGTAAGGGATTCACTGCTAGACTGTCTCTCTAACTACTGAGTAGTTTTAGAATGAAATGTTTCTAAATTAAATAAGTAGAACTTATGAAAGAATAATCAAAATGGCTTTCTATTTCTTGTCATTTTTCATCTTGCAAAATTCCCAGTATCTTGGCTAATTTGATGTTTGGTTCATTCTGAAAACATCTAGCTGTTAGAGGTGTAATACAGTAGGAGTTTGATTTAACTGGATTAATTCAAACTGAAACATTTTTTAAATTCTTAATATGTATCCTTTATTATTATTTTTATTAGATATTTTCTTTATTTACATGTCATATGATTTTTCTTTTCCCAGTTTCCCCTCCCAGGAACAAACAAACAAAACAAGAATAAACCCCTGGTGGCTCCCTGCTCCCCATGCTTGCCACCCCACCCTCTCCCACTTATTGGACCTGGCATTCCCCCTACACTGCGGCACAGAACCTTCACAGGACCAAGGACCTCTCCTCCCATTGATGATTGATTTTGCTATCCTCTACTATACATATGCTGCCAGAACAATCAGTCCTACTGAAAACATTTTAAACTACCTTATGTTCTTGTTCTTAAAACCCATTTCAAATATCTAGGATGTCTGGTAAAAATCTAATCTCTGTATCTTATTTTTATATTATTCTCTTATAATCATTATAGACAAAGTAAAATTTATTGAACTTTTGATGTAAGAATTTTCTACATTTAAAATGTGGAATAAAATGAAAGTTTATCAATGTAAAATTGATCACCAGAAACTTCCTCTGATTAAAATACCTGAATTTGTTTCAATGTCCAACATGCTAAAAGTCTTTCATAATGCAAGATCATAGGTATACTTTACTCAGTTTCTCATGTGTTAATAAATTATACTATATAAGTATAACATATAGAATAATGAGACAAGAGATGTTAAATAAATGTAAATAAAAATATGTTAAGTGGAATTTGGGCCATTTAAGTTTACAACTTGCTTTATAAAACAGGACTGTTTATATTGCACAGCAGTATTTCTATTAAATGGAAAACATGTCAAATCAATAGGATATAAAGATCCTATAATTACTAGAGTATTCTAATAAGACATAAGAAATGTAAATGCACTATATTCAGATGCTTTTGAATGTTGAAGTTTTATATGTAAGGTATTTGAAATTTATTTCTTAAGGAATCAGACTTCTATATTGGCACACTCATTTTTCCTAGCAGACTTCTCATGATCAGTGTTCACATCATGAGTATTGCAGTCATGCATATAAATAACTTAAAGCCACAAATATTTGATAAAATAACTAAAGCATATGTAGATATAGTGGAAGAAAATATATTAAATATTCCACATTTTGACTTTCATCAAATTAACAAAGACCATGAAATAACATTAATATCATGGTTCTATTATCAATGTATAGTATAATTCCCATGATACAATTCATTTAAAGATGATCACTTATTTATTAGAAACAATGACCAAGAATAACATTGAACCATAACAGTTCCATATATAAAATGTACTTATTTTCCTATAAAAAATTTCCCTTGGCATTTTTTACATCCAGAAAAAAACTAAAATATAAATGAATGAGGGACAAAAGGAAGGAGGCACAGAAGAAAAGCAGGGAAGATTGTAGTGTAAACTTAAGGACGCATAATTAATTTTGCTTTCTTGTATCAGTGCTCAATCACTTTCTGTATTTTGTCATGCTGCAATTGGCTAGAAAAATAATTTATTAGTAATAGCCACTCTTTATGCTTCTTAACGAAACAAAATAAGACATAGAAAAATGTAAAACGAATTCTTGATTGTGTAAGGACTCAAAAACAAACATATTTCAAGTAAGTATTCACTTCTATTTTCATCCCTTCATAGAATGGTTTCATGGGAAAAATCAAAGATTAGTTTTAAAAGCGGACAGCATTTTGGACCTATCAGTAATCCTAAACAAATTTTATTTCAAATAAAAGCTTCAATTATGTTTCCATTCCATTGAAGAAAGTACAAAAATCCAACCATTTCATTTGTAAATTCATTCAACAGTAGTCCCAAATATGTAATCCATATTTACATAATGATACACTGAATTTTCTTTATGAAGAACATGATACCTATTGCCCAAACACAAAATTTACTTCAAGCCTAAGAATATATTTTTGAAGAATCTTCTTTCACTCCCATTCACTGAAAAGTTTAAAAGTGCCACAATCATAAATATTATTAACTTGTAGGATTAATAAATATACTTACTTTTTACAATAGTAGTCTATATCCAATTTATATAGGCATTTTCTCCACATTTCATATAATTATACCATCATGCTTACTGTCCAATAAAATTTCTGAGTAACTTTTAAAGTAATTCATGAAACTACTTGATGCATTTCATGCTATTATTGTAGAGTATTTAATTGACCCTATTGTCTCAGGTGCTGTATGCTAATGGCATTGTAATTAAGAAAATATGCCAGTTTTTTTTTAACCTAGTACAATAAATAAGGTAGGATAAAAGAAGCAAGTTTGGTTTTAAATTCTAAATACTATTGTGAGCATTATTTTATGACATCATCACCAAATAGCACTGCTTGGAATTAAAACTAAAGTTATTTCCCTCTTCTCACCTTTGTTGCTCTGTAGTATTTCATCAAATCACATACTTCTTATTTATCATTGTGATTTCCCCCTGTAATTTTTTTCCTTTAACTCTACCCCAGAAACCAACAATATCTGACACAGTGATTCACAGTTCTGCCTTTTTCCTTCTCCAGAAATATAGGCAAAGAAATGTGGTTTGTTGTTTGTTTGTTTTATTTTTTGCTATTTTGCTGCTTGCTATTTGGTATGTTTCCAAGGGCAAGAGGAAGGATCCTGGCAGGTGAAACTTTATGCTTGAGAGCTTAACAGATGCTTCTATTTACAGCTTTAAAGACCTACCCTGTTTTACAAGCGCTTGCATATTAGGCCAGACTCTCAAGTACCCCAAGATTTATGATAAATGAAATAAACTTCTGTGCAAGGGATGGGGGCATGGAAAGCTTTGAGAGTTTTCGTTGTGCTCCTTTATTTTGCTGATTTTCAACTCATGGTGTTCTGCTCCAGACTTGCAAGGTTGGTGGCTTACCCCTCTGACATTTTCCTTCAGCACAGCTATAAATAGGGGGAAAAACTTCATTCTGGAATTAGCTCCACACTCCCTTGCACAGACTAGATATCTCCTCACAACTTAGCATCTCTCCCTTCCCTAATGCTGTTGCTATGTTTCTTTAAAATCAATCTACTCATCCTTTGCTGTTAATTTTTTTAAACTAGTTACTATCTCATATCAAAACCGATATCTGGTGTCTTCCTTCGATTAAATACACTATAAAAAGCCAGAAGAAACTACCCCTCCTGAAATGTACTTAGCCCACAAAGAAAACTTGTTTTCTGTTTTCCCGGGAGAGCAGCACTCCCTCCTCCTTCAGACGCGCCCTGTTGGATTCTCCGCCCTCTCCTCGCGCGAGGGCATGATGACTGTCCCCACTCCGCTTGTCTCCACACAACTTTCCTCTACTGTGTGCCAACTTCCAGGGCACAGCCTATGTGGAGAGTAGCAAAGAATCACGTATAGCCCCCACATTAGAAAGCAAGACAGCAGGGGTCCTACCAGCGCGGCTCTTGATGACGTTGGTGAATCTGTCCCCCGCAGCATCGTCCTGGGTCTCTTCCAGACCTCTGGGCTGAGCCATATCCACACATTAAGTGTCCCGGAACTCCCTACGTCCCAAACTTTGAAGGCAGGTGGGTTCCTGTGGTCTGCTGGATGCTCTCAGAGGGTAGTTTGCTGGGTATCTGGTGCGTTTGTCCATCTGAGGGAGGATTTCCCTCCTCCCCAAGCCCTCAGCCACAGATAGAGGGATGCAGGAGGAGCAGGGAGTTCGGTTGGAAAACACTGAAACACAGACACCTTGGCGTGGGTTGGTTGAAAGAGGGCTCTGTCAAAATGCCCAGCCCATCCTTAGAGAGGAGGAAACAGGTGCTTTCCCCACCTCCTGCATCTAAAATAGAGTGGGTAAGGTGAAAGCTGAGGAGGGACCCGGTGGTCAATAAATCCACAAGCAAGTTGGAGACTTGCTTTTCCAAGCTGCGCAGAATCAATGCAAAAACAGGAGCAATTAGGAAGCTGCTTGCCAAAAGCAGCACATGAGGCCATGAATGATTTAACATTGCCACAAAGATGACTGCACTGGGAAGAGGAGTCACTTGCTTTCACTATCTAGGTCACTCACATGTGTGTACCCCATTTTCTTATACTGACCTCAGTACTTTGGCGTAGATAAAATAGGCTGAGGGCAATTAATATTCTTACACGATTTCACCAAAGCTACACACTCTTTTCCCCTTCCTTCAGTGTGTATATTCACTCTGACTGCCTCCTCCATCACTTCCTCCCACTACTGATTCTAGAATTAGATTGGACTATAAACAGCTCATATGACTTTATTTTCTAAAAATTTCAAAAGTGACTCTTCTTTGGTTAGTATCCTAATTCTTCTCTCCCCTCACCTGACACAAACAACTTACCATAACCTCTCATCTTCATCCCTATGACCCTAATCCTATATAGCATCTATTGAAGAAAACTTTATAAGAGATGCTTGGCAAGGGAGTCAGAAACAACTGAAGATTTTCCTGTCCTCTCTATTTTCATTAAGATGGCAACACATTTTGGATAATCTGGGGAGGTTTACAGTTTTCCACTCAGTTGTCTTGGCCTCTTACCTGGGCATCAGAATTTGCACAAGATGCCAGGTGATTTCAATGGGCAACAATCCCCACTAAGATTACAAATAAGTTTTCAGAGCTCCTTGTGTGGCCCTTTTTTTATTTCAGCGGATACTTGAACAAAACACTCACAGTTACAGCTAAACTCACTATAATCTCAGAAATAAGAGGAATCATAGTCAGTCAGGCCTAGAAGTTTAGTCCTTTAATCACAAGTACTTGGGCATTTTGGGGAAGATTGCTATAAGACAATAGGAATTTCAAAGGCTGTCTGTGTTACAGAGTTCAAGACCCACTTGAGCAACCTAGAATTTGTCTCAAAATAAAACAATGATACAATGCTTGCCCAGCATTTGAGAGAACTTAGATTAAATCCCTAGTACAATAAATTAAAACAAAAATCCTGATGTATTAGATTGCATATTATTAGGCTAATCTAATCACAATCTCTGTAAAATTCTACTAACAAGCCTAGGTTAGAATTTCATGTCAATGCATTTAAAAATATTTGTGCAATGTTTTATGAAACAATAAAATTATAGCTAAATATAATATTTAAAAAGATAAGAAGTATGTAAAATGTCTGTATTATTTGGATACTCCACTCCAAGCATCGCTATAGCTACAAAAGAAGAAACATATTTTAAAAGTGAATCAAGACTTTTGTGAGTCTCCAAACTGCCTAGGCTTCTAAAAGCTGAGAGACTGTGTAGCTGGAAATATTGCTCATTATTTTATTCTATTAAAATCATCTTCAAAGTTAGTTTGAAATCTGCCTGGAAACTGGCTGGTGCAAAAGATCAAGGAGCGGAAAAGAAACTGCTACAGTCTCCCTTATTCTGAGTTCACACTGATCTATTTATTTCAACAAATATAAAAGATCAACTCCCTAATAATTCCTATTCAAAAACCTTTGAGGTTAGGGAGGTTATAAAACTACATCTCTGCAAATAAGCCAGTTATATCCAGATAACTCCTTGACTGGTCCAAGGAAATTTTAAATATTGTTCATTTTCCTGAGCAAACAATTTCCATGGACACCTGGAGAACTTAGCACTGAATGCATTTTCAACTATGAAGATAAAAAGACCTTTCAATAATATCACATCAGAGAATATGAGATTAGTAGCTGAAACAATTTATATTTTACAACATACAACCTGAATATGAACATGATATAATTAAGCAAAATACCATGTTAATCCTGAACAAAAAATTGCCCCTAGGATTACTGAAATATAGCACACATACATTAAATTAAAACTATGGCTCTCATTTAGTTTCCTTTACCAAAAATGAGGAACAGCAATTTTGATGTATGTTTTAAGTACTGTCATCAATTTATATAAAGGTATCCATTGATTGCATGGAAAAATGCTCATGAATCATCAGGGCTATTTGTTAGTTTTCTTTTGGAGATAATGTAGAAAACAAAATATATGTATTGAAAATATATGTATTTAAGGGATGCACAGAAAGCATTTTTCCCTAGGAGACTAGAAATATAGCCTATATTTTTAGATTACCATCAGAGGCTCTGCAAAATTTCTAAGAAACATTTCAACACAATCAAGGATAATTTGAATCACAGCATTTTCTTACTCTTTCTAAACTTATTTTTTAGGTATGTCAAAATTTTGACTACTAGAATGCTCTAAATTTTGGCATTCTCTTTGTGCATGTTCTCAGGGTAAGCTCTAGAGTAAAAGGAAGTGCTGTATTGGTATTGAGCTTCAACCCCTAGTAAAGCTAAACCTAAAATCTGAGACTTTTTTCTCCTAACATCAGAAAGGCTATCATGTTTTTTGAAGCTCCAGATTATTATCCCTAAAATGAGTATTGTAGTAAAACTGATTTTAGTAATCCTGCTTGCAGCCCATGATTTCAATCTGAGGGATCTAGAAGAGGAAGACGACTACACTTCTCCAATGGATAGTTTCTATGTTCAGAAAGAAACACTAGTTTCTTTGCTCATTTTGGCATCCTAAGATTAATAATTTTATCTAAAGGTCTTACCCAGAAACTAAAGTATATATTTATGTTACACATTAGACTGACCTTTGATTTGATATTATAGACTTTAGTAAAGTGATGGCTTATAAATTAATCTCAGGGGCTTACCAATAACTAAATAACTACTCAGTCAACTAATCAGGCAAGGCTGTGTATCTAAAATTTGTTAAAAATCTAATCTGATAACATTTACAGATTTACAACATCTATTGTAATTGGGTTATAAGTAATTTATTCAAGTATTTAAAAATATTTAGTTATTAGTAGATCTCAGCCCCTACGATTAGTGCTATCCAGGGACTACCTTTGACCCTTTCCTTTCTACCTCACTCCTCAGCTTCTGAACTTGACCTCCTCTAAGTTTTTCTGATCCAGTTAGTCAGACAATGACCCAAACCATTTTCCTGATGGACATCATAGGTGACAAAATAAGATATGAACATGTCTAAAGTCTAGAACTATCTGGATGCTGTTCTGCAGTGTCTATTGGAGAAGAATTATATGGACAAGTAATGTCCGGTTAAAGAAGCTAGGAAAACCTCCTCAGATACCTACAAGAATTGCTCTATAGTTTCCACTGGCAGAAGGCCATCTTCCCTCTTTCCCTACTAAAATGGAGAGGAAGGAGATGGATGATGGATTGATTGAGAGGGAGTCCTCCTAAATCTAATACATATGTGATCAAGAAGTTTGACCATTGTGTCTTCCTGGCCCAGTGCAGTGAGAACACACCATTATGCCTTGACTTTTGTGCATGGATGTGCAACAATTCCTAAGGGCAAGAGTATGAGTGATCACCCAACTCACCACTGCCCACCCTATGATCTTTCTGAGAATGAGGAGAGTTTAGAGGCCTCCAACAAGGAAGGTGGTGATGTATATAGCATACCTCCCCTGGGCTTCTGGAAGGTTCCCACTAACCCCACATTTCATTCCTAGTCCAGCCTGAGACCCGGGGTTACTTTGATGATGATCCCTCTCTAATCCTTAATCTTTTCTCTCCATACTTACCTATTGCAACATACAGTGCTAGAAATGCATATGCCACAGGTAGAAGGAGGTATTTCAACAGAACCAGATTCTTTACTCAGAAAATATGAAGATGCTGCAGAAGTTATAGGAGGGGCACTGATGGTCCAAGTTCCCAACCACAATAAAACCTGCCACAAACCCCCCAAAATTAAATTAAACATAATATCATCTCCCTACTCCCTCTCCTCAGAAACACTCCATGTACTACTTTCTGAGTAAGATCTCCCATCTTTTAAGTTCATGACATCTAATTATTTAATTATTCATGTAACATATGTATGTGTGTGAATAAATATGCATAAATAGCATATGTGTGTAGTTAGTGTTGCTAAACCTATTTGGTGTCATTTTTATGCATAATTTTATAGCTGAAATTGAATAAGCATTTAGGGGCAGTTATCTCCATCTCACAATAGTCATTAATTTCCTGTAATTCTTTATTCACTCTTGAGGTTTCATGTGATTTACCCCATCTATGTTGACAAGTTTCTTTGTGTTGCCATTGTTTATGCCTTAGCTAAAGGACATATTATTAAGACTTCAGAAATGCCATTTCCCTGTGACTCTTGCAGCAGAATTCTTGTTGCTCTGGCACTTGCCAATCTTTCCATTCCTTCTTCCTCAATGTTCACTGAGTCTTAGGTTTAACAGTTTCATTATCTATGTATCAAATAGAGATGGGTACCCCTCAATCCCTTTTTCTTTGCATTTTGAATAGCTATATTCTTCTGTAACTTGCTATATCTGTTGATTTTTTAAGCTTCTTTGATGAGATATAAGAGATATATTTATTTGTGGGTATAAAGATAAGTATTCAGAATGTAGTTATGAACTATGTCTGTTTCAATAAATCGGTAATAGGTTCTTTTTTTATGATTTTTTTTTATTTTAGATATTTTCTTTATTTACATGCGAATTTCTCCTTTCCCAGTTTCCCCTC
>NC_045030.1:83983345-83988491 GCF_008632895.1 Mastomys coucha | reverse complement strand
GAGCCTCTCAGGAGATAGCTATATTTAGGCTGGCTTACCCTTCCTTCAGTCTCTGCTCCATAGGTAATAGGTTCTTTTCTAAGAACTGTGACCTCACTAGCCCAGAGCAGTTACCTAAGTTTCTAGTACTGGGCATGATTTCAATCCTGTTGAGTGTGATTAAGCCCCATTAGACAATGGTTGTTGCTGCCAAGAGGTGAGTGGCATTATTGCACCATAAGGAGATTATCTTGCCATGCCGGTGGTTATTGTGGTTCATATGCATCAGAGTTGGGATAGACTATTCACTTTTTCTACTCTTAGATGCTTGCATAATAGCTTCCAGATCTGTGAAAACTACTCTTTCTGGAGGATGCTTTAGGTCAGATCAAGCTCAATTCTTCCCAGATTTGTATCCAAAGTACACAATGTCTTCAGCAATAAGGACTTACCTTCAACTTCCTTTTGTGAAGGAACAAAGAAAGGCAACAATAATTTGTACAGTTTTGTGAGCCCACTGACAACTGCAGGAGGTAATTCTTATGTTTGGTTATTGAGGTTTTAGTTAGATAGTTTATACCTCTGGAGTAAGTATTGGTTACCCCAAGTGGTTCTAATTCATTTAAAGAGCATATACACATAGACCCACACAGGTAAGTGGGTGACACACAAGCACACATGCATGCACATACATAGGTATTCACACTTACATGTAAATTTAGGTAAACATAAAATAATGATTCCTATATCTTTTTTTAAAAATTGTTTTATGCAACTCCTCTTCCTGTATTATCCTCCTTCCCCACTCCAAAACTAATACCTTTCCCCATTTTCCATATTTCTTCCTTTAAGTAACATTAAATCAAAATTTTAAATGTTGCATTAAAAAACTAGCAATAGTACTATAATTGGAACAAACCCCAAGTCAAGAATTTGAGATCATAAAGCTTATCTATCAGGTGACAGAGAGATATAGAGGTATTTAATTTCTCTTTCACCCCAAACCAGAGGAATCTAATATAATTGGTGCTATGAAAAGAATTCTGATATGGCAAGTGAGGCTAAATTTCTGGGAAAATGGTAATGGTTGGAAATTTGTGTATGTAAAATCATGGAATTGATTTAGTTGCCTGTAGGTGTACAGAATATAATACCTGAGTTTAAATTATTTCAGTTTGGGGGACACATTAAATGTGCTGAGTTTTGAACCATATGTAGATTGACTATTTGGTCAGAGATCAAAATATATGTATGTAGTTCTCAAAGATGCATGCTGACATATCTCATGTATAATTTTGGGCATGTACAGTATCCCTTTCCTAATGTAACCTTTCTTGGGGTATTATGTAGAAATTTTATAATGACATCTTTCTTTCTTAGATGTGAATATCTGACTTAGATTTCACATGGCTAACTTATTTTTTCCTATAGTTTATTATGGTGAAATCCTGAAAGGTGATGCATAGTATTGGCAGTGGATATTAGTTGTTTGTTTTACTTTATCTGTGTAAAGAAGAGTTTTACATGGCATTTCTATTTACTTGTCTGCTCTCCTCAAATGTAGTTCTTGATGTCCAAGGTAAGGATGAAGTAAAAGAAAGAAGAAAATCTATGCCACCATGAAATATCTAAGCCAAAGAGCCACTAAATGTCATATCAGCCACATTCAAATCTGCTGCTGTTATAAAATAGTCCTACAAAAGTACCTATAAGGGATGAAGTGTTTATTTGTATTATAATTTCAGGTTTGTTATAAAACAGCCCTACAAAAATACCTATAAGGGATGAAGTATCTTATAATTTCAGGTTATAGTTCATCTTTTTGGAGAAGTCAAAGAAGGAATTTAAAGTACCAAATCACCTCAATAGTCAAGGGCAAAGAAACAAATATAATCCATGCTCAGCTCACACTCTTATATACTTCAGAATCCTACCACAGAATGATGTGAACAACAGTGCGCTGAGTCTCCCATATCAATTAAATTAATCATGACAATGTACCACAGATATGCCCACAGGACCAAACAAATCTAGACCATCCCTTAATGGAACTCTCTTTTCAAGAACTTCAAGATTGTGATGTTTATATCTAAAACTTACCATCACAGAATTCTAGGAGAGAATTTAGTATAGAATTTCAGAGTAATTACATTAAATTTGCATGTTTATTTTTAAGTCACAGTTAATAACACATTTACTTTCCAGTGAACCAAAAAAAAAAAAATAGTGCACAATAAATGTTATTTTAAAAAAAATCCTCCAGAAGTAATACAAAGATGAGAAATTTTCTTTGGTTATCTATCTAAAAAGCATAGTATAGTTCATATTTCTAAGGAATTATTGTATGGTCTGGGACAATGCTATGGAATTTAAAAGCAAAGAAGTTTTTTTTTTTTCTTAAAGATGCCATAAATAGAAGAGAGTGGTAGGGAGTACAGTGAATTGAAAATTGTGAACTCAGTAGCAATGCTGAGTCCAATATTTTGAGCATTTAAATCATGTACCACTACTCATAAAAATCTTGTAGACTAGAGAAAGTGTTGACTAGTACATATCAAATAAACTTTAATAACTTTTGTCATTTTTATTGTTGCTTTGAGACAGAGTTTTGTGTAACCCAGGCTCCTTCAAACTCAGTGAGTAAGCTACGAAAACTTTGAACTCTCTTGTTCTATCTTTGCCTCCTCCTAAGTGCTATTATTACCACAAATGTAACACTATTCCTAGCAGTAGATTGGGTTAATTATCACCATAAAAAGATTGAAGTATCAGTTAGTTTTATTATTTTTATTGTACATTTGAGTGGAAACTTAATTGTCAAATCTTACTATTGACCTGCCATTTTCCTTTTTTAATGTTTTTTTAATTAGATATTTTCTTTATTTACATGTCATATGATTTCTCCTTTCCCAGTTTCCCCTCCAACAAACAAACAAACAAAGAAACAAACAAAAACAACAAGAACAAACTCCTGTTACCTCCCCACTCCCCCTGCTTGCCACCCCACCCTCTCCCACTTATTGGCCCTGGCATTCCCCTACACTGGGGCACAGAACTTTCACAGGGCCAAGGGCCTCTCCTCCCATTGATGATCGACTTTGCAATTCCTCTACTATACACATGCTTCCAGAACAATCAGTCCCACCATGTATAGTCTTTGGTTGGTGGTTGAGTCTCTGGGAGCTCTGAGGGTACTAGTTAGTTCATATTGTTGTTTGTCCTAAGGGGCTTCAAACCCTTTAGCTCATTTGGTCCTTTCTCTAATTCCTTCATTGGGGACCCTAAGCTCAGTTCAATGGATGGCTGTGAGCCTCTACATCTGTGTTAGTCAGGTACTGTCAGAGCTTATCAGGAGATAGCTATATTTAGGCTGGCTTGTCCTTCCTTCAGTTTCTGCTCTATAGTTAGTCTCTGCAACTCCTTCCATGGGTATTTTGTTCCCCCTTTTAAGAAGGAATGAGATATGCACATTTTGGTCTTCCTTCTCCACCATGTTCATAGCAGCCTGGAAACAACACAGATGTCCCTCAGCAGAGGAATGGATACAGAAAATGTGGAACATCTACACAATGGAGTACTACTCAGCTATTAAAAACAATGAATTCATGAAATTCTTAGGGAAATGGATGGATCTGGAGAATATCATCCTGAGTGAGGTAACCCTATCACAAAAGAACACACACGGTATGCACTCTCTGATAAGTGGTTATTAGCCCAGAAGATCAGAATACAGGAAAAACAACCCACAAACCACAAGAAACTTAAGAAGAAGGAAGACCTGCCATTTTCTAAAAAGTTCTTCACGAATATATTCAACATATCAACAGACGACGACAACAGTGATGATATCTGTGTATATGTGTTCTACTAAAGGCTGAGAATTCTGTAGTTTCTTCTCTGAACCACGGCCACTTGTAGGACTCTGTTAATTTTCTGGAAGTGGAAACACTTCAAATGAAGGTTAGGAGATGCATTGATTTATGGTTATAATAATTACTCCTTAAGGGTCAGTTACTTCTTTCGAAGTTGTTGACCATTCTAAGTCCATAGATGCCCGACACATTAGATGTTATTGCCATTGCTCTTGGTTACTCTCCAGGAACTGATGTTAAAACCCTATTGTTAAACCTACCACATGCTTGACTCTTAGAAGATAGGGAAAGCACACTTGAACTAACCTGGAATCTCCACCCTTACTGACTAGATTTCATGGTACTGGAAGGTAGACTCTATGCTCTAAAGTAAAGGTAGGCTTAGGAAAGCATGCTTGCTGGTGCAACATTATGAGAGTAACCAATCATTTTCTGATTAGATTTAATACCCATTCCATAAGATGAAACACGGAACTGTACCATTTTCAGGCTAAGAACGATGGATAAATACATCCTGGGCCCTAGGGGATAACCTATACCTATTACTATGCTAAATTGTCATAATATTACAATGGCTCTTCATTGGCATTTTAACATAATTTTATTTTGTTGATTTTACTATCATTTTTCGTTCCTACCCACTTGGTTCTACTTGTACTCTTCTGTATCAAGTTTACTCTATTCTGAATTCATGTTACATGGTTTCTAATGACTTCCCACTTCCTCAATACCTTTGTTCCCCCTTCTAATGGTCTTCCTTTAAATTTCATAAACTATTCACATTCATACCTGTGTACCTATGTATAAGCCTTTGTATGTGTGTGCATCTGTGTAAGTGTGTGTACATATTTTCTTACACATTGCTACAAAAACAATTCATTTGAAGCTGTGAACATTGTTTTGTTTGCTTGTCTTTAATTCAATTTGCTTTAGACAAATTTACACATGAATAATGCATTATAAGTATTCTCTTACCCTTAAGACAAAAAGAGATAATTAAAACACATACACACTAACCAATCAAAATTCAGATTTGTGGAGGCCAGTCTCAAAGGATATATCTACAATATAGCTCATCTTCCTAAGATTCAAGGACCCTTCATAAAGAGGAAGTAGGAAAATTGTAACGTACCCAGTAGAAACTCCATGAGACTTCAACCTTAAACGAAGAACTTCAGGAAACTAAGGAATGCTAACAGCACAAGACAGTCTTCTTCAGGAAAGAGCACAGCAATTGGTTATCCAATAGCAAATAATTAGCCCTGATAACCTACATACAAATTAAATTACATACT
>NC_045030.1:83979375-83983236 GCF_008632895.1 Mastomys coucha | reverse complement strand
AAAAAAAAAAAAACACAAAGAACATGATTTTAAATGAAGTTTGAAAACAAACAAACAAACAAACCAAAAAGACCAGTATAAAGGAAGAATGTTAATCAGCTGAAAACATTACGTTCCCAGCCACTGTTTAATTACCTATGTATATAAATACAAGGAGGTTTTGTAATGAGTATAATGATCTGTAAGGAAGGAAGAGACTATAATGTGAGAAATATTTCAAGGTGCACATTCATGTAGAAGAGCTTCAACCATGGCTTTAAATTTAGTACTCATTAATATATTAATATAACTCATCCACAATACTTCAAAATGGGATTCCAAAATGATCTCTAGTACAAGTTTCCCTTTAAGTTTGTACATCCCTGGATGATTTAGGAGAATTTTTTTTTTGCATTATTAAGATCTTGAGTATGGAAAAAACTTTTAAATTATTCTTTTGTCAGTGAATTAAGAACAAGGATTGACTTTACAATTTAATTCATGGAGAGGGGGAACCCTCAATAGTCCTGTTCAGGATAAAGGAGAGAAGCTATAGCAATATGCTGATACATCAGTTTCACAGTACCAATTAGGAAAGCCACTTTTCCTTCAACTTAGTTTAGTTTATGCCCATAAATACAGAGTTGATTGAGATGTATTACATTATTTTTCAATTAAAAATGGTTTTCTCCTAAAAAAAAATAGTATTCATTGAGAAGAGAAGTCACTGAAGACTTAAATGGAAGAAGTGTGTCTCATCATTGAACTTTTAAAAGCTGCTCAATGAAACCTAAAAGAGAAAAGAGCAAAGCAAGCAGTGGCTGTAAAAAGAGGACCACTTATCATTTTTGTAATAGTTCAGGTCAGGAATGATGGTGGCATAATGTTGCTGTGAATGCGCTATAATTTTCAGGATATATCTCAGAGATAAAACTTGGCATGTGTATCATTCATTCATCAATGCCTTCTGGGAAGACTGATTGAGTATGTCTAATGAACATGACATTGCATCCATTGAAAATTGTCTGCTAGTGTTAAGAAATTTTTGGTTTTGTAAATGTTGTACTTCAGCATTTGTTTACAATATACATCATCTTTATGATTTCAGTTTATTTTCTCTTCCACACTGTTCTTTGTCTTTCCATCTGTCTTCAGTGTTGGAGTTCAAGGATTGGTTCGCTTTGTTTTACTGCAGAACTCATCAGTATGTGAGTTTTCTCATTACAGTATGAATAGAATGCCAAGCTGTAGTCATGGTGACCAAGAGCTATGCAAACGTAGTTGACTTTTTTTTTTCTTTTTTTTGGAGTTTTAGTCTACTTATTCAATTTCCTGCCATGCCCTTGGCTCATCATCAGAGATAATTTTGTCTTCTTTATCTTATTTTGTCAGTCAAGCATATTCATTATTTCTAGTTAAACTGATGACCAAGAAAATACTAGCAGACACTTAATTTTTTCCAAGTTATTTCATGTGTATTGAAGTACTAACATCTTAAAAATAACTTCTTAATTCAACTTAAAGGAGTTTGATTACACATTATACTTTATATTACATTTACTTCATAATATTATGTATTTTTCATCTTGCTAGATCATATAAGTTTTCCTCCAGTAAAACAGGACCCAATTAAATGTCCTGACAGTGAAAAATCTGTATTATGTTGTGTCTTTGGTAAATGTTTAAGAGTGTGCCCATATAGGCTATTACAAGGAAGTCACATATGGAGAGCATTATTACTTTCTGATGGGTTATTAATAACTATAAATAAAAGCTAATAATTATATAATCTTACCAATACACATGACATTGGTAACAAATTAGGAAACTTGAAAAGGTAAATATTTAAAATTATACACTACTAATAGTTAATTAGCATAATAACATTACAACTGGAAATTTGTGTCAGATCATAAATCAAGAAAGGCAGATAACATGAGAATACAAATGCTAAAAACATTTTAATATTTACAAAAGGATTTCTTTGCAAGGAAAAATATACCTTTTTCATTTCATCATTACACATAAAGCATAGAAAATCTACTGTTATTGAGGTCCCATATAAAATGCAAAGGCTCCAATCTCCAAAATCTCAGTGAATCTAAACTGGGTATAATGCAAACAGTTTCATTTAAAAGAGAATACATTTTATGATTTACATATAAGAAAATCATGTTGGTGATCTAGCTTCAGTATAGAATTAAAATAGTTGTACTGGATGTTTGTTTTTTGTCAACTTGACACAAAATTGACATATCTGAGAAGAGGGAATCTTAAGTGTAAAAATGCCTCAGACTGTCCAGGAAGGTAGTCTGTGGAGCATTACCTTGAACAATGGCTCATATGGGAGGACCCAGCATACTGTGGGCAGAAGCCAACAATGATCTGGTAGTCCTTGGTTGAATAAGAAAGCAGGCTGAGTCAGCCACAGGAATCAAGCAAGTACGCAAAGGTAGCTTCTGCTTCAATTCCTGCTCTATGCTCTTGCCTGGAGTTCCTGTTCTTAATTCTCTCAGTGATGAGATGTGGTGTGAGAATTGTAAGATGAAATAAACTCTTCTTTCTGAGTTCCCCTATGCCATGGTATTTTATCACAACAATAGGAAAGTAGTCAAGACAGGAGCTAGGAAAAATATTACACAATTACAGGTGAAAAGTCTATCTATAAAATATCACCCTGAATGAGGTAAATCAGACCCAAAGGACATGCATCATATGTATTCATTCATAAGTGGATATTAGTCACAAAGTACAGAATACCCAGGAAACAATCAACAGAACTCAGGAAGTATAACAAACAGAAGGACCCAAATGAGGATGCCTCAATCCCACTTAGGAGGGAGAAGAAAGTAATCACTGTGTCTAGCAAAGGGAGGGAGGGACATGTTTAGGAGACATGAGAGGGAAGGGAAAAGGGGAACAAGGACAGGTTTGAGGGGGAAGGGACAATTGTGAATCCCTGAGTGCCAGCAGAAATAGGCAACCTCCGGAGATAGGAGGTAGGTAACAGAACTTTTTAGAATGTACCAGAGACCTAGGAGGTGGAAGAAACTAAGGACTCAGATGGAGGGACCTTAGATGAACTGCTCAACAGTGGGGAGAGGAACCTTGTAGAATCCACCTCTAGTAGAAAGACAGGTCATCAAGTGGAAGGATGGGTTTGCCATCCCACAGTCAAAAACTTTGACCTAGAATTGTCCCTGTCCAAAATAACTGTAGGGACAAAATGGAGAAGAGACTGAGGGAAAGGAGGTCGAGGGATTGACAGAAATTGGGATCCAGTTCAAGGGAGGGTCCAAGGCCTCACACAAATACTTATGCTATGACTATGATGTGCTTACAGACAGGAGCCTAGCACAGCTGCCCTCTGAGGTCCCAACAGGCAGCTGACTGAGACAGATGTACATACTTACACCCAACCAATAGATAGAAGCCAGGGACCCCTGTGATTGAATGGGGGAAAGGTTGGAATTAGCTGAGGAGGAAGGCGACTTTAAAGGAAGACCAGCAGCCTCAAATAACCTGGAACCCAGAGATCTCTCAGATTATGAGCCACTAACCAAGCAGCATACACTAACTGATATGAGGCCCCTGATACATATACAGCAGAAAACTGCCTGATCTAGCCTCAGTGAGAGAAGCACATAAACCTTGGGGGACTTGAAGCCCGAAGGAGTAGGGAGACCTGGTAGAATGAGGGTGTAGAAACATCCTCTTGGAGACTGGGAAGGAGAAATGGAATGAGGATCTGTCAGAGGGAGGACCAGGAGGGGAATAATGACAGGACTGTAAAAAAAAATTAAAGAATAATAATATTAATAAAAGTAGTTAAATTATCAAATTTACTTTCTCATATGTTCCAAAGTAATGATTTTGACCACA
>NC_045030.1:83976114-83978533 GCF_008632895.1 Mastomys coucha | reverse complement strand
AAAATAAAGGTGGCCTTGCTAAGATAGTATTAAATTAATTATTTAGCAAATATATTAAATGCATATAACAATGGCCATAAAATAACCATGAGAAAAGTAAAGTGATAAAATATTTATATGAAAGCATTTGAGACCTTAAAATTGATTGTGGTCTGAAAAATTTCAGAAGATTTGTAACGTACTATACCAAAATTAGAGTATTGTGTTTGTGTCTTTGTGACTAATCATTGCAATAGTCCTTAGTAATACAAACTAAGATGAAACAAAAAATATAATTAACTCAATCACCACTTTAATGTTAACTGAAGTGAGCAACTAGATATTACCAACACATTATTACAAATGGCAGACTTGTTTTCTTATACATTGTGAGTACACCTTCTGACTAGAAGGATAAGAACACAGGTTTTAGAGCTGTCATTTGTTTTTGCAAAATATTAGTTAGAAAAGGAATCTTTTAGACCTTCAGTTTTATCATAATGATGAACATAATCCATCTGGATGCATAGTTCTGGTAAACCTTTGCAATAAATCTATTAGTTTCAATGGTAATCTCACATGTATAAATCTTATGTAACTTCATGTTGTTTTAATTATTGGAAAATGAGCTTAGCTAAGTAATTTAGTCAAAATATAATGTAACAATTCAATATGAGTTATTATTCACACACATATGTGTGTATATATGCATGTGTGTGTGTGTGTGTGTGTGTGTGTGTGTGTTTAAGGCTCATCAGTTACCCATTACAACTTTATAAAGAAACTAGGATTCAGGATATTCAATGAACGTGGGCAGAAGAGAGGTGGCAGAGGAATGGAGGGCCACCTGGTCTAGTACATTGAAGAAATACAAGAAATATTACCAAAACCTTACCAAAAGAAATCTACAGATTCGATGCAATCCCCAACAAAATTCCAACACAATTTTTATAGACCTTGAAAGAGTAATTCTCAACTTCATGAGGAAAAATAAAAAAATCTAGGATAGCCCAAAAACATCCTAAAAAATAAAAGAACTTCATAAAGAATCACAATCCTTGACATCAAGTAATAGTGATAAAAACTGCATGGATTTGGTACAGAAATAGACCCATTAATCTGTGAAAAAAAAATCAAAGACTCAAATAAACCAATGCACCTTCAGACACTTGATCTTTGATAAAGAAGACAAAACCATACAATGAAAAAAAGATAGCATCTTCAATAAATGGTCCTGATCTAACTGGATGTCAACATGAAGAATGAAAATAGGTCCATATTTATTTTTCTGCATAAATCTCAAGTCCATGTCGATCAAGGACCTTAACATAAAACTGGATACACTAAATCTTTTAGAAGAGAAATTGGGACATAGCCTTGAACACATTGGTACAGGATCCAATTTCCTGAACAGAACACCAATGGCTCAACTATAAGAATAATTGATAAATGGGACCTCAGGAAGCTGAAAGCTTCTGTAAGGCAAAGGACACTGTCAATAGGCTTAAATGGTAGCTTACAGATTGGGAAAAGATCTTCACCAACCCTACATTTGACAGAGGGATAAGATCCAAAATTCTTAAAGAACTCAAGGAGTTAAACACCAACAACCCAAATAACCCAATTAAAAAATGGGGCACAGAGCTAAACAGAGAATTCTCAACTGAGGAATCTCAAATGGCTGAGAAGCGGTTAAAGAAATGTTCAAAGCCCATAATCATTAGGGAAATGTAAATCAAAACAACTCTGAGGTTCCACCTTACACCCATTAGAATGACTAAGATCAAAAGGTCAAGTTGCAAGGATGTGGAGCACAGGGAACAGTCCTCCATTGCTGGTGAAAGTGCAAACATGTACAACCACTTTGAAAATCAATTTGGCTGTTTTTCATACAACTGGGAACAGTTCTACCTCAAGACCCAGCTATACCACTCCTGGACGTATACTCAAAACATGCTCCACCATCTCTCAAAGACAGTCCATTCATACTAGCTTTATTCATAATAGCCAGAAGCTGAAAACAATCTAGATGTCCCTCAACTATAGAATGGATAAACAAAACCTTATCCAGATGTGAGGGAAAGTGATGGTGGAGGGAAGACAACTGGGAGGGGTCTAGGGAAGGGAAACTGTAAATAAAAAGTAATGTATATATATAATATTATATATATGTAATATAATTTATATATTACTTATATATATTATATAATATATATTACTTTCATATATATATATATATATATATATATATATACATATATATATGGACAAGGAGCATGACATGCATGGCATGTACTCATTGATAAGTGGGTATTAGCCAAAAAGTACAGAATACATAGGATACAGACGAGTGTAACAAATAGGAATGCCCAATGAAAGTGACTCAATCCCCCTTTGAAAGGGGGAAGAAATAATCATGGTAGGCAGAGGGAAGGAGGAA
>NC_045030.1:83974587-83975167 GCF_008632895.1 Mastomys coucha | reverse complement strand
GAGCCCACAGGGTCTCTAACCTTGAGATGTTGGGATAAGTTAGGCAGGGATATAGACAGGGAAGTGCAACAGCAAAAGCTTAAGGCAGGAACGAAACCAATATGGTGCCTGGTACATTTCTGCCTAGAGGATAAAAGATGGGAAGATATTACAAAGAAAGGTCAGCGTATGCTTACTGCGCACCAGGATAGTATGTCAGAATCTGGGGAGGAAAAAAGGGGGGAATGTGGAGAATGCAAAGGCAGGAAGGAGCCTAGATTGATTGAAGATGGCTCTAGCGAGTCAGAAGAGGAAAGATTAGACTCAGAGAAGGAACACGATTTAGAAGAGGCAGCAGCTGTGTACGAGTGTGAGCGGTATGGGCCTGATGGGCTACCGCTTTGCTCCCTCTTTATGTCCCACTTCACTATAAAAACAAAGGAAATAAATCATTTTATACTGCCCCTAGTGGCACGCCTTATGGGTGCAGCCTGGTCAAACCCGGAACTTGGAGTAAATTGGCAGCTGCTTACCAGGTGTTTGAAGACTGTAATACCCAGAGTAGATATCGTCAGCCTGTGGATTATAAACAGATAAAAGA
>NC_045030.1:83974032-83974577 GCF_008632895.1 Mastomys coucha | reverse complement strand
CTACAGTTCTGGGCGGTGGCCAGGACCTGGTCAGTGCGGATGCTGGTCCACTACCAGTCTAAGGTGCTCCCTACCCTTTTTTCTACATTGTGCTATGGTGATGTTCTTTGTATTAGGTCACTTGAAGAACAACTTACCAACTTGAGCGCCTGGGAGGATCCTTTTACCTTTTCTAAGGTGGGATCCGGAGCCTTGATAGCAACACTAACCCAGGTAGCCTCTGGCATCACATTATGTTTCCTCTAATGCCTCTGTTATTAAGGCTTCCTCACAGTGTTTACCTAATTATGTTTTCCCCCTGTTTTCACTCTGTGTCAGAGTAAGATTTTAGCTGAAAAACAGATTATGCCTGGTTTTTAATTGTCTCCACTCTTAAAATGCTTTCAGCTGAAGCTTAGGCAAAACAGCACACAAGGTAATAGTGCAGGTTGGCCCTGGATTCAGTAGCTACTGACCAATGATGCAGAAATAGTTGTTGTCCGCCTTTCTGAGATATTAGGTATTGAACATGAGTTGTGGAATATTTCTGCGACACGTAAACAGGC
>NC_045030.1:83965388-83972531 GCF_008632895.1 Mastomys coucha | reverse complement strand
GTTTTTTGGAGGGGAAACTGGGAATGGAGAAATTTACATGTAAATAAAGAAAATATCTTAAAAAAAATAAAAAAGAAAAAGAAATATGCAGCCTCAGTGGGAAGGACCCTCTAGAAAGTATCAGAGACCCAGGAGGTGAGAGACTCTCAGGACTCCATGGGGGTGACCTAAGCCAAAATGCCCAACAATGGAAAGAGGGAACTCTAAGAGTCCACCTCCAGTAGATAGACAGGGCCTCTAGTGGAAGGAAAGTGTTACTACCTCACAGTCAAAATTTCTAATCCAGAACTGTTCCTGTCTAAAAGAACTGCAGAGACAAAAATGAAAAGGAGACTAAAGGAACGGTGGTCCAATGACTGGCCCAACTTAGAATAATACATGTTAAATGTGAGAATTTTTAGGCTTGTGAGACTATCTCAGTAAATTTGTTAAGTATCTTATTAGTTGTAAGGGTACAAGGTCCTGCCTGGTGCTCACAGATAAGCACTAGGGAAACCAGAAATGTTAAACAGGCAGAGTTGTCTCCTCAGTGGAGGATATGTATAAGCTGTTTTCATGCATTAGGCAGGGAAAGGATTTAATAACTAGCCTGGTGATCTGTAGTATGTGTAGGATCATAGCACACCTGAGTCCCTTGGACAATTATCTTTATCCCAGACATTCCCTCCCTAGTTCTGTGTTTCAGTCTATAGAATCCATTATTATGGAAGAGGTCATTTATAGTTTTGCAAAAGAGTTGTAGCCATGACTAAAGATTTATTGGGATAATTGTCACCAGGAATCACTTTCTCAAAGTACTACTATACTTAAATATATCTAAAATAAACTGTCAGTTGTCACACTCCAGACGTATGCACTAACACCAGTTTACTAAGTTATATTAAACCAGTTTCTTTCTTGCCTCCCAAGACCATTACTCTCCCTACTCTGGTGTTGGCAGAGATTCCCAAATTAGTTGAGCAACAACCATTGGTTTAGAAACCATACCCTGGGATCAGAAGTTAACTTTGTCATTGAGGCTATGTTTAATATCCATAAAGTACATTCAGTGTCATTAAGATAATTTCCTATGTTGAGAATATGAGAATACATGAAAATTATAGACAAAGTACATAGATATTGGGTTTGCTGAGCTGCTTGAGGTTTACATCAGTTGAGTGGAGCAAGATGAGAAGCCAAGGCTCTGATGTGAGTAGCTAAGTCCCACCTGTGATGCTCAAGTCAAGCTGGTCCAAGGGATTGGACCAGTATCAAAACATCAGGTTGCATCTGAAGCTGCCCTGCCTGCTCTACCACTTACCTTACTATAGCTAAACCAAAGTCTCATAAAGAATGCTAATCTTCATAGAGAATTCTAAAGTATGAACCCTCATTCTGACTAGCTCCAGTATAAAAAAGTCAAACAACAAGTAGGGATTGCTGTGGCTTTTGCCACAAAGTACAGTCAATCATGCCCTTCCATTGGCAATATCAGCTTACCCAGTTAGTCATATTAAATCAAAATATACAGAAACAAACATGTTCTGACCAATCTTGATTGTCAACTTGATGTGATTTAGAATCACTATAAAAACACATCTCTAATATGGTTCAGGAGAGCCATGAATCTGATGGCCCTGGAAATCCTAACACAATAGAAGCACAATAAAATGAGCTTAGAGTCTAAAAGATATGTTCATTTCAAAAGTACATCCTATTTTGTCTTCTTGGTCCCTGGTGGCCTCATATAATAGTTTGGCTCTCTCAGTGAACCCTGGCACACAAAGTCTACAAAATGAGGCAGATCTCACCCCATACTTGCCTTCTGATTGATGGAACTTGGATGCTAAGGATGGTTTGCTTCTGGGGTGTCAAGCAGCATGCATTATCCAGCACCCTTGAATATATACCCCAGATGGGTGACTTCAAGTTGGCAAAGCTGGGTCTTCTTAGCAGACACTCAGTAGCAAAGTTGACTCAGCAGGTCTCATGTGGCCTCCTGGCATGGCTTCAAGTCCAGAGCCCACAATACATACTGAAGCACAGTTTTCTGGGGGTGGTCCTTCCAATACTAACCCTAGTTCATATACAGTTCCTTCTCAAAGGTGGTGGGTAAGTTCTTGAATCCTTGAGCCAAGTCCAAATCAGTTGTCCCTTGAAGCCTCTCTCTCCATGTCTTGCCATTCAAAGTCAAATAAAGGCTGACCAGAGGCAGGCTGGAAAGCCCCTTAGAGGCAGTGGCTGAAACTTCCAACTGATGTCAAGGGCAGCTTGCTTAACAAAAGCCATGTTCACAGCTGACTGGTGCTCTCTGACTTCTAGGTCAAAAGCAGTATAGGTCCTATAGACTTCAAAAAGTTTTTCTAGATGTTCCCTGGGGTTCTCATTTTCCCCTTCCATCACCTGGCTCATCTTAGATAAGTTTGTGGCTCATCTGGTGGCCTCTCAGAGCCCCCCCCCCATCAGAATCTGGTGGTAGACCTGCAGCCTTTCCTTACCTTCAACAGTATTATAATCCCAGTCGGGTCAAGTCAAAGGAAAGGCTGCATCTATTTTAGCATGAACTTGAGTGAGCAGCCCACTTGCTCCCACAACCAGTTTCTTGGTGGCTGCCAGAATCCTCTTTCCTCTGCTGTTAAGAAGACTTGGAGCAGTTGTGGACAGTTGTCCCAGGTGGGCTGGTGAGTGAGCATCATCAAATCTAGAAGACCTGTGAGAGCTGAGAGTCTTTCTAAAAATGAGTTCAGCAACTTCCATTTATAAAGATTATTACTGGAAAATGACACATACATTTTCCCTGAGCAGCCAAAAGGCTGTCTCAGACAATCTTCCTCCTTGTGCATGGGAAGCTCACATACCCACAGCCAGTTCAGAATCCAAATGAGAACTAGTGAGTTCTCCAGCTTCTGGTAGGAGGCTGGGAGTGTACTCCATTGCCCCTGGCCGGGTAACAAAATACAAGTCTGCTTTGCCTCTCTCAGCCTCCAGACTAAACCTGACACAGAAACACAGATATGGACAAGGCAAAAGAAAACCAACCAGGTGCCAGGACTGAAAAACACTCCACTATTTGTGTCAGAGCATCTTCAGCGAATTCCAGGACGAACTCCCAAATGTAATGGTCCATCCATGATTTGCCAAAGAATGACACCTTGGACTCAAATAGTATGTAAATGCAAAGAGTGTTTTATAATGCAAAACTGCAGCATGCTAGGGTCTTACATCATCAAGATAGAGAGACACCCAAGTGAGCTTGCAGGCATAACTTAAAGCATATTAGGAAATTCTGGAATAGGGGACCTCTATGTTAATCTATTGGGTCAATCTCTATGAACACTCCATTAGCATGATGTGAAGGCTGGAAACTTGCTGAGGAGGTCTGGAAACTGCTGCTGACCCATTGCTCTTACCTCAGGCCAGCTGGCAGGCAGCTTCTGAATCCTGGACATGCCTAGAATTGCCCAGTTCTTGGAAACAGAGATATAGTCCTAGTCTCCTTAACTGCCAATTTGACGCCTGTCATGAGATCAGCCTAATCTTCCCAAACTTGCAGAAAACTATGAAACCACTGAAATAATTTCATTGAACCTTGTCTTTACAACATTTAGAAATGTTGTAAAATTATATTCTTGAAGGTGCAAATCTGTAAGCCTATCCATTTTAGGAAAGAAGTTGATTTTAGAAGACAGAGATATCTAAAGTTTCAGGCAATAATTTATTTAGTTATGATTACATACAAATTTGATTTATTGATGTATCCAACCGAAGTGCCTTGAAACAAGAAAGGGACATGTAAGTATTTTTACAAAGCAGAAAAAAATGCCTCAAGTCTGATTTAGAGAATTTCATGGTAACCCAAACAAAGAAAGCCTAACTTATTTCCAGTAATGATTGCAATTTTGCTTCTACTTTTGTTTGGATTACTAGGAACTTTTTAGAGACACTAGTCCAAATTCCCTCTTTAGATTCATTATCTTATGTAATGAAGATACAATTTAAGCATTCATTGAAAACTACTGTATAATTTGCATTCTCATGTATGAAGCAAATGAAATTTTTCAGTAGGAAATTAAAAAGTTTCCATTGAGTACTTCGATACTAATTATGCCTGCAGCAACCTCTAAAGTGTTACTTCCCAAACTTTAATGTGTATAGATATGACTTGGGAACTTGTTAAAATGTGGTTCAATATGACTGTGCATAATCTAAGATTCTTATTTTTCAGGTACCACTTATAAGTCATAGTAAGTGACTCATATATAAGTCAAGTAAGACTTATATATGCTTTAAGCCAATCAAAGGAGCTGTATCTCACTTGTATTACTCCTAGATTTAGATATATTTCCCATATTTTTCATAACTACATATATACATATTCTTATGTTTTTGAATCTACCCATTAAGACAATTTAGTTTTATTTATAACAAATTCTAGCTAGAAAAACATAGTACTTTTTCTTGTTTTACTTTTATTATTTATTATATACCTTATTCCTTTTTTCATTGTTGGAGGAAGTATGGCCCTGTTGGAGGAATTGTGTCACTGAGGGTGGGATCTAAGGTTTCAATAACTCATGTCAGGCCTGGTGTTTCAGACTTCTTGCTACCTGTTGTTGGATCCTGATGTAGAACTCTCAGATGCCATGTCTACCTCCATGCTACCATGCTCCCCACCATGAAGATAATGAACTAATCCTCTAAAACTATAAGCAAGTCCTAGTTAAATGTTTCTTTTAAAAGAGTTGTCGTTATGGTGTCTTTTCACTGTAGTAGAACACTGACTAAGACATCTTAGGACACAAAGTGATGTCATCATAGCACACAAAGAGTAGGGGCTAAATCTAGACGCAGTTGCCATAATGGAGTCCTCTGAGCCAATGTGAGGTGTGGTGTGTGTGACTGTGAGGCTTATTTTTCTGCTTTCTAAGTTTGGGTTATAAAAATAGGAAATGTCTCTTTACATTTTGAATTACACTCCCCCACTTTAGGATTATATATATAAATGCTTTTGGAATAATACTATGTGAAAGGATTAGGAGTTGTGGCATTGTTGAAGTAGGTGTGGCCTTGTTAGAGGAAGTGTGTCACTGGGGATGAAATTTGCTGTTTCTAAAGCCCATGCTATAATGCCACAACTACTGTCAGAAATAATTTTGTGAAAGGTTGTTCATACATATTTAGTCTAAAACTAAAAGAATATTATTGTTTTTAGCCTTTAAATTCTTTTTAGAAACTGATAAATTATTCAAAAGTAACTTTTGTCTGTGTATATGCTTAAGTGAAAAACAAAACCAAAACACTGGTGCTCCTACCACTTTATATGTGCATGCAAATCAAAAGTTGTCTACCCTATTTGTGAGGGAAGCTTGTTTATTACAACTCAGTGCAGTAGTTTAAGGCAAATTGAAATATGACAAACCCATCCTAGATGATTCTGTGCCACTGTGAATTTTAAAGAAATATTCCAAAAAGTGTTACCTCAAAGCAAGATCCACATCCAGTTATTTTTTTTAATAAAGTAACTCAACTAAAAATAAGGAGTTAATAATCCTTAAATAGTTATAATTTCTAATATTTTTCTTGAATATTGTTTGTAAAGAGTAAGTTGAAATGTTCACTGTCATTCAAAATAAAAAGCTAGCATGTTTCACAATATCAGATTACTTGCTTTCAGATGGAAGAAATAATTGTGGGAAAATTATTCTCATTTGTTTTCAATTTTTATTTTAGAATTATGTCTTACCATGAGATAACAAAAGTGATTTGAAAATACTCTTTGTGAAATGTCTTTATAGTATTTTTTCTAGAATATTAGTATATTTAATGATGTTTTTTACCTTGCATTTCTTTACTGTTAGCAGTTAATATACATGTTCTGTTATATAACTATTTACATGTAAGTTTCTTTATTTTTATATTTTTCTTGTTATCTAGTTTAAAGAACAAAATGTTTTCAGTCCTTAAAATTTAGAAAGTTTAGTGGTTAGTTATTTTTATATATCCTTTTAGTAAATACTGTGTACAGCCTTGAAAACTTCACTGTGTGCATCAAAACAAGGAACAATCTGTTTTCTGCTTATTGTAAATTAGTAAGGATGTTATAATAAAAACAAAGTAAGGGAAAAATAAAAGAAAATTCCCTGTTTACATGTTCACAAGCCAATCCAATTCAGAAAATTCCTGACTGAGAAAAATCTCTAAATTCAAGATTATGTCTAGTTGACAGCTAAAACTAATCACCAAAATGGGTGACCTTAAATGTCACAGTTATAGGCCTTGTTGAATGCTTGATGACATTTCTTACTCTAGATTAAATTTAAAAGTATTGATAGTGCTTCTAAACTGGAATTTACTTAAATTAACATTAGTTATTGAATAAGTTAATATATCAGTAAAAAAATGTATTTAAGCACATGTCTTGATAAAATAGCATGAAGAGTACATAAACATTTTTACAGTTATTTATGGACATCAGTTACATTCTAATTAAAAAATCTTTATGAAGTTTTACTAATTTTATCACTTAATATATGAGTATTAGATAAGCTATCCCAAGTATGATTTTTGTATTTAGTAGTGAACTCTTGCTAAATGATTTTATGTGCAAATGTGTATTTGCTTGAAAGACAATATAAATTATTTTGTAATACATGAGTTCCTAGTAAAAAGAACCTGAAGAAGATCTAAGATGGGAGCAGCCAGCTGGGAGGCACAGGCCCCACGAGTCTCAAGGGTCTGGTAGGGTGGCAAGGACAGGACAAGCTTTAGTCAGAGACACTAAGAACATCTAACACCAAAAATCAAGAGATGGCGAAAGGCAAATTCAAGAATCCTACCAACAGAAACCAAGAGTACTTGGCTTCATCAGAACCTAGTACTCCCACTGCAGCAAGACCTGGATATCCCAAAACACCAAAAAAGCAAGAATTGGATCTAAAATTATATCTCATAATACTGATAGAGGAACTTAAGAAGGACATGAATAACTCCCTTAAAGAAATACAAGAGAATGCAGATAAAGAGGTACAAGCCATTAAAGAGGAAACAAAAAAATCCCATAAAGAATTACAGGAGATCACAAGTAAACAAGTAGAGTTACTTAAAGAGCAAACTCAAAAATCCCTTAAGGAATTGCAGGAAAACACAAACAAACAGGTGAAGGAA
>NC_045030.1:83963960-83964627 GCF_008632895.1 Mastomys coucha | reverse complement strand
AGGCTGGAAAACAATTCTCCAAGCCAATGGCCCCAAGAAAAAAGCTGGAGTATCCATTCTAATATTGAGTAAAATCAACTTTCAACCTAAAGTGATCAAAAAAATGAGGAGGTACACTTCATATTCATCAAAGGTATGATCTACCAAGATGAACTCTCAATTCTGAACCTCTATGCTTCAAATGCAAGGGCATGCACATTCATAAAAGAAACTTTACTAAAGCTCAAAGCACATATTACACAGCACACAATAGTAGTGGGACATTTCAATACCCCACTCTCTGCAATGGACAGATCATGGAAACAGAAACTAAACAAAGACACAGTGAGACTAACAGAAGTTATGAAACAGATGGATTTAACAGATATCTAGAGAACATTTTTCTTAAAACAAAAGGATATATCTTCTCAGCACTTCACGGTACCTTCTCCAAAATTGACCATATAATTGGTCACAAATCAGGCCTCATCAGATACAAGAAGTTTGAGATAATTCCTTGTATCCTATCATATCACCATGGACTAAGGCTGCTCCTCAATAACAACAAAACAATAGAATGCCCACATACACGTGGAAGCTTAACAACACTCTACCCAATAATAACTTGGTCAAGGAAGGAATAAAGAAAGAAATTAAAGACTTTCTAGAGTTTAATGAAAATGAAGCC
>NC_045030.1:83957898-83960325 GCF_008632895.1 Mastomys coucha | reverse complement strand
CTGAGTACAGGGTCCTCAATGAAGGAGTTAGAGAAAGGACCTATGGAGCTGAGGGGTTTGCAGCCCCTAAGGACGAAAAACAATATGAACTAAGTAGTACCCTCAGAGCTCCCAAGGTCTCACCCACCAACCAAGGACCGCACATGGAGGGGTCTGATTGTTCAGGCAGCATGTGTATAGTAGAGGAGTGCAAATTCAATCATCAATAGGAGGAGAGGAGCTCGGCCCTGTGAAGGTTCTGTGCCCCAGTGTAGGGGAATGCCAGGGCCAATAAGTGTGAGAGGGTAGGGTGGCAGGCATGGGGAAGGGGGAGGCAACCGGGGTTTATTTTTTTTTGTTTTTGTTTGTTTCCTTGTTTTTTGGAGGGGAAACTTGGAAAGGAGAAATTTCCATGTAAATAAAGAAAATATCTAATAAAATAAAAAGAACCTGAAGAAGTAATAATGTAGAAAGAAGGTACCTAAATGTATATGATAGCTGTTTGTCTTATACTCTTTAAAGGGTCCACAAAATTAATTCCTTTTCTCCTTTCAAATTTTAATTCATAAAATGTTTTTTCTTTAGAATGTAAAAGGTGTACATAAATAACAGTAAAATTACAAAGTACATACACACACAAACATACACACACACACAGACACACACACACACACTCACAATTGGTCATTTTTATCCAGCATCTGCAGGATATAATGAAATTAAGCAACTTCATTAATTAGACTGGCATAGTAATAAATTTCTCAAAAATTACATAGGATAACTTTGAATGTATTTAGAACTTTATGATTAGTGCAATTTTGTATGTGTAATTATAGAAACCAGACTATAGTACAGTGATTAGTAGCTGACAATTATGAAATATTTGTAATTATTTTATTGGGTTTTGATAATGCCCTGTTTGTTAGCATAAGTAAATGTAAACTTATTTTAGAGATCACCCGAATGCCAGAGATTCTCTTTGTTCTAGGATATAAGTGGTGTGTCAGGTCTTTCCCAATAATACTAGGCTGTTCTGAACTCTTTTACAGTGAATTCTCTTTATCTTATTTTCTTCTTTCAAAATTTAGGTTACTACAGGAATGAAAATAGTGGTTATCCTTGAAATCTGTGCTGTCCTCGCCAGACTAGAAGTGAATGAATATGACATTTTTTTTCCATTTTGATGCTCAGTACCTTGAGTATTAAAAAAATGATAGAAGCTCAATAGATAAATCTATAAGCTTGAAAATTTACAATGTATTTAACATTTATACATGTTAAGGACACAAATTTCCATAGGTTAAATTTTGCATAAGAAGCAATAAAAATTTTCTGAAATAGATTTCCAAAGAATATTGAAATAGCACTTTAGTTTTCCATGGATTAGATTTTTTTAACTTTCATATTGTATCACCTCCTATGTTTTTCAATTTCTAAACATTGTTCACTGTTCCTTTTTGCTCTTCCTGGTTCTTAAAGTTTTACCTCAATGTCATGTCCTCACAGTTGCCATGTCTGGATAGAAAATATCTGTGTATTTCAACATCTCATTCATTTCCTTGAAAATTATACCTGAGTTATATGTGAATATAACTACAAAATCTAGTTATAACACTTAGTATGTATTTACCTTTTGGTAATTTCATTTCTATATGAGCAAAGCTCCTGTCACTGTATTTTTGCAGCTGAACAGATGGCTCAGAAAACTTAACAAAAAAAAAATTAATGCAAGGATAAACCAATAGATATATAGGTATATGCAAATAAACTTTCTTATATGAAATTCAACAATATATATATATAACCATGAAAACCTTATTGGATAAATAATATCACATAGACTTATAACAGTTTCCACAATTTATTTCTGATATACTTTCATTTAATGGCAAAAAAATCAATTACTGACAAATTACTGATAAAAAGCAATGCATAAGTGATACAAGATAAAATAACATAATAAATCTATATGCTCCTGTTATAATCACTCTCTAAACTCATTTTAGTCTAGATATTGCTGCTTCATTATGAAAGCTTCCTATTCCTAAAAGAAGAAGTTATCATTTCATCTTTAACAAAATCGTGTAAAGTAAGTAAATATAGTTTATTTGATTAGCTTAAAAATAAAAATATTAATTTTCTGTGTTTGAATATTTAATCTACCACATTATATTCAGTTTCATCGTTTTCTAATTTAGGGTTGCATTTGTAGAATATTAACTCATATGTTAAGAAAAGGTATATCAGAGGAGTTATAAAGAGTACCTTAAGGTGGGAGTGATTTTAAAATAATTTATAAGCATCCATTTATGGAAGTATTTCACATTCTGTTCTTCCATGTCCATAGCAGAGTGGCATATGAAGATGCTTTCTGAATGATGAATCTTATCAAGCTCACTTTTGTCACATTTTCTCTTTTCTCTTCAATAATTTTTAATATAATGGAAT
>NC_045030.1:83955276-83957888 GCF_008632895.1 Mastomys coucha | reverse complement strand
CCCCATAATAGAACTACACAGCCAGAACAAAAGGCAAAAAATTGGATTGTCAGAAACACAAAAATTAAGCAGAATTACAAGAGTCACAGTTTTTTGAAATCCTTTTTGTTCTTTCTTTCTCCCTCCTTTCTTTGTCCTGTTCCTAAAATAGAACCCAATTTCTTACATGTCTTTCTCTTTTTTTCTTTCTAATCATTCACTTTCTTCTTCCTTCCTTTTTCTCCTCACTCCTCTTCCCATCTCTTCTCTTTCTTTCCTTCTCTCAATGTCTCTCTATTAGTAAATAAATGTACCTCTTTTACCATATAATGCTCTGTAGAAAAAGGTAATACCTTGAGAGTTAAAAAATATGTAGTATTACACGTATGGAACTATGGCAGAAATCATGTGCATAGCATATATTTCAATCTTCTAGAACTCAAATTAATTTAAATTTCTGAACAAAACTCGTAATAACAACATTCAACAGAAACCCACAAAATAGTCAAACTATTTGAAATATTGTAATACTTTTAACTTTTACCCAGAGATACTTTCATTTCCTCTTGTCATATTTTTATTCATATATGTAGAATCATGTACTACTGAATCATATATCTTACCATTATGAAGAAGAAAGTATACACTATTGAAAATGAGAGGATAAGTTATAGCTTTGATTTAAAATTTTCCTGTGCTTAAGATGATAGAGAAAATACAAATTGGCAGATTAATGAGATAGCCTATGGTTTAGAAATTCCTATCATCAAGTAGTTAGATGGTGACTTATACCACTAAAGATGAACATGAAACTGAGTGTCATTAGAAAAAAAAATGGAGCAGTTCCTGGTGTTACAAGCCTGTAACTCTAGCTATATGATGGGCTGAAGAAGGTGAATTTTAAGTACAATGCTTGCATGGGCTATAGAGCAATACCAAAATCAGCTTTTATAAATTTTATTAAAAAAATTATACTTCATCTTAAAATATAAAGTAAAATATAAGCTGGAGATATGTAAATGTTAGAGTACAAGTTCAAATTTGTTTGAAGTCCTAGCTTCAATCCTCAGTACTGATAAGTAAATAAATAAATAAGATACAGTATTTGAGTAGCTGTTATCACAAAGGAAAACATTGGAACATCTGAGGTTTAAATTATAGAGAAATATAGCATAAAAGGGGGTATAATTTTTCTGCCCTTTCTGTCAAGTCCTGAAAAGATCAGTGAGAAAAGATCCTTTTTTATTTCCCTATAGAGGTCATTCTTTTTCTATAAGCCTTAGGAAATCAACTAACTTCAGCAGAAGTTGCATCAGAGTAGAGGTCTCACAGGGTGTAGTTCTACAAAAGCAGAAATTTACATAGATCTCTATGAACTGCACTTGGGATTTGTAGAGAACTTCAGTGGTAGGAGAATATGCAGATGAAGGCATTTCCTATGTGCCACTGTTGCTTGTTTCCCACCCCCTCGGGCAGATGTGAGCAAACACATATTTACTTCAGTTTAGGCATTAACAACACACCAGATAAGCAACTACATCCAAGGCCTGCTTGGAGAACCAATGAATTTGCTGTAGTCACTTACAGGGTCATGGGTGAAGAAACACAAAGAACAGGCAACTCAGGAGCACTTCATCACTGAAAACTCTCAGTAGCATGGATGATGACTTACAGGCACTGCAGCACTGGCTCTCCCTCAAAACTTTTAAGTCAGGCCACTGAAAACACTCCACTCTTCCAGAAACACCACTGCATACATGACTTCAGCAAGTGTCTTTGTGAATCCTGTAAGTATTTGTGAGCTTCTTGAGTCTTTTTAGCCTCTGTCCAGAGAGAGTATTTAATTTGCAGAAAGCCACTACATAACAATTTACCCTTTCTTCCTGTAACATTCTTTCTACCCCAGATCCCCTTTCATTACGTTCACTGAGCCATGGAGGAAAGGGTGACATATATGCCTAGGTATTTTATACCTTATATAGCAGAGTATATAAAACAGCAAAAATTACTCTCAGCTATTTTACTGTTTATTAGCCTCCACATAAACATCTATCCCCTGGAAATTAAAAAGAAGGTTCCTTCTTTTGATAGGGTGGTTAACTGCAATCGTAATCTATGGGTATAAACAAGGTTTACAAGGAAGTATGAGAGGTATATCACATCTATTAAAGAAAATAGTAGTGGTCTTTCCACCAAAGTCTATGACCCTCCTCCCCAAAGTCATGTATTAGACTTTCTCCATCAAAGAGAAGCTCTTAACATAACAAGAGGTCCTAAATCTAGTTGGAAAGCAGTTTGATTCTCCTACAACTCTTGTCCCACAATTGTACCAGTGGATGCATCAGGTGCTAATATTAGCAATATCACATTCAAAGCCTATACCTTAACAAAGCTATGTTGACAGTCCTCAGAACCCTGTATAGAGCCTTCCAACAGTATAAAATCCAGCTAGCAGTGTGTGCCCTCAGGGAAGTTTATTTCCAGTTCAGTCTCAGCCTGAATTCTCATATGTCCTGTAACTAAAGCAGGTGTTATATACTGCTACTTAGCAATCAAGGCTTACCATCTACTACTACTACTACTACTACTACTACTACTACTACTACTGCTGCTGCTGCTGCTGCTGCTGCTGC
>NC_045030.1:83948393-83954402 GCF_008632895.1 Mastomys coucha | reverse complement strand
AGATCCAGGCATATATACTCTTTGGTTGTGGTTGGTAGTTCAGTCTCAGAAAGCCCCCGTGGTCTAGGATATTTGACCCTTTTGGTTTTCCTGTGGAGTTCCCATGCCCTTTGGGTCCTTCCCTCAACTCTGCCATAAGAGTACCAAACATCTGTCCAATGTTTAGCTGTGGGTCTCTAACTCTGTTTCAGTCACCTGCTGGGTGGAGCCTCTCAGAGGACAGTTATGATAGTCTCCTGTCTTCAAGTGTAACATAGTAGTGTCAGGGACTGGTGTTTGCTCATGGAATTGGTCTCAAGTTGGGCAGCTTATTGCTTAGCCATTCCCCCAGTCTCTGCTTCATCTTTATCCCTGTATTTCTTATAGACAGGACAAACTTTGGGTCAAAAATTTTGTAGGTCATTTGGTGTCCAAACACTACACTGTGGGTCCTGCCTAGCTATAGGAAGTGGCCAGCTTCCATATCACCACTGCTATGAGTCTCAGCTAAAGTCACCCCCATAGACTCCTTGATTACAGGTCTAGAGATGCCCCCACCCCTCCTACCCTGTCAGCTGCAGATACATTCTCAATTCCAGGTCTCTGAAATGTCCTAAAGATGCACCCCATCTCTCCCACCACTTCCAGCTACAGATTCATTCTTCTGGTCCTCTCTTCAGTCTCTCCTCATACCTGATCTTGAAGTTCCCATTCCCCTTGATATCCCCTTTCCCACCCAGTTCCCTCCCTCCATGTGCCTCCTATGACTATTTTATTCTCTTTTCTAAGTGATATTTAAACATCTTGGCTTGGGCCTCCCTTCTTGTTTAGCTTCTTTGGATCTGTGGAGTATAGCATGGGTATCCTGTACTTTACAGCTAATATTCACTTATCATTAAATATGTACCATGTGGGTCCTTGTGGGTCTGGGTTACCTCATTAGGAATGATCATTTCTGTTTCTGCCTTTTGCCTGAAAAATTCATAATATCCTTGTTTTTAATAGCTGACTAGTATTCCATTGTGTAAATGAACCACATTTTCTTTATCCATGCTTCAGTTGAGGGCCGCATATATTGTTTCCAGTTTCTGGATATTATGAGTAAAGCTGCTAGGACCATAGCAGAAAACACATCCTTGTGCTATTGTGGAGTATCTTTTGGGTTTATACCCAGGAATGGTATAGCTGGGTCTTCAGTTAGAACTATTTCAAATTTTCTGAGAAACTGTTAGATTGATTTCCAGAATGGTTTTACAAAATTTGCACTCCACCTAGCAATGGAGAAGTACTCTAATTGCCCCACAACCTTGCCTGCATGTTCTGTCAATTTTTTTTTTAATCTTAGCTCGTGTAAAATGGAATCTCTGGGTCTTTTTGATTAATCCCAGCACTCTAGAGGCAGAGGCAGTGGTAGAAGCAGAGGCACAGAGAGGCAGAGAAGCAGGAAGGCAGAGAGGCAGAGAGCCAGGGAGAGACAGAGAGGCAAAGAGGCAAAGAGGCAGAGAGGCAGAGAGGCAGAGAGGCAGAGAGGCAGAGAGAAAGAAAGACAGAGATGCAGAGAGAGACAGAGATGCAGAGAGGCAGAGAGAGGCAGAGAGGCAGAGAGGCAAAGAGGCAGACAGATCTTTGTGAGTTCAAAGCCAGTCATCTACAAAGTGAGTTTCAATACACATAACCAGGGCTACAGGGAGAAACCCTGCATTTACAAAACAATAATGAAAGAGCTGGGATGTGGTAGAGCATTTATTTCTTACTTAAAAGCCTTCCTCAATTCAATAAATTTAGATGCAAGTAAATTTAGATGCAAAACAGTATTTACCTTTTCAGGGATATTGTTAAGCCCCCATGTACATGCTGAGTCATGGATTTTCTCTTTCTGTTAAAGATTGGTCTGGTTGGGTTCTTCTATCACTTCTGTCTTTTTCTCTCATTAACCAATGTCCAATTTGTTCTATAAGATACAAGTTTGAGAATCTTGTGGAGGATTCATTTGCAGATATAATTTGTACCCTCTTTCTCTACATTCTGCCAGCTCTGAAACATACCAAATCTCCATTTTATCTTCCTTCTCTTTCAGTTTCATATTGAGTCAGAGACTAATATAAAGGATAACATCTGCAATATCTTTTTTCCATTGTATTTCCTTCAAGCATTTTTTTCTGAGCAGAGCACTGAGCCTCTGTTGCATGTCTCATCATCATAGTAATAACCATTCAACTGTGACTACATCATGCTTAATGTTCTATCAGTATGAATTCCTTTCAGAAATACATTATATCCATAAGGAGTACAGCCCCACATTGAAATGGAAGATTCAATGTATCAAGGAAGCATGGGATCCTATACTTCGTTGAAAAAGAAACTATCCTGAAATTTGCCCCAAGGATACTTATAGGAACAGAAATGACTCAAAGACACCTGTATCATCAAAGCCCACCCCAACAGAGATTGTAGCTCACAAATGCTTGAAACCTAAAGTACACTGCACTGAACTTCCACTGGTCTTTTCTGGCTACTCAGCTGCTCTAAGTGTCTTTCATGCAGCTCATGATTTCATGATTTTTGTTTATTCTTTTAAAATGGTGACTTCTGAATAGAGCAGATAGTACACACAATTTAACTGAAATCTCTTCCCTAGATTTGTTTACCTGTCTTTGTGGGGAGGGGTAAGTTCTGTGACATACCTGAGTATTCGAATCCTACCTCCAAAGGAGGGAGATGTTTATATTCAGAAGAAAGAAATTTGCAACATTGATAATGTAAGTTCAGAAAAGTTAGTTATGTTCTTAGAAAAATATTGAGAAATAACCATATGTCATTTGTTAAACTATATATCATCTATTATCATAATGATATAAGCAGATAATTATAAGATTCCATAAACCTGAACCTCTAAGCTCTTGAGGTAGAGGAAGATAGAGCCAGATTTGTCTGTATTCTGGGAAATATCTCTATATGGAGAACAAAACCTGAGTAATTTAAAATACAAAATTTATATTTTTGTTGTATATTTGAGTACGTAACACATGTTTGTGATCCAATAACTGCGATGTCTAGGAATCTAGGTGTAGCAAGAATATATATGTTTCATCATATTGAATTCAGTACTTAAACTGAAATTTATAAGAGAAATCATGTGATGCTTTTCATATTACGAGAAAATGGTTATGTCTTCAGGGATATATTTGCATAATGCCATAGAAGTAAAGGCTATAATTAACAGTTTCTTTACTGTAACTTTAAAAAAATTTCTTTACTGTAACTTTAAAAAAAATGAAAGGGCACTACAATGTATAGAAGAGAAACTTCCTCATTAATAATTTAGCAGCATTTCTATATGTTACAATGGTTAAAGTTTACAAGAGAAATATTTTAGGCATATTAACACTCTCATAACCATTTATATTTTTCTAACAAAAAAATCAGAGAACAGGAAACATGTAAGACTCTTAGAAAAAGTGGTGTTTTGTTGGTTACACAAGTAGAAAAGATTATTAGTGTTCAAATTAGAGACCAAGGTATAAGCCCTGCTGATGAAGATCCACCATGATTTCCATATGATAGAAACTATCTTATGAAATCTTATGTGAGGAACTCGAGAAGTTGATAGTTATTTTTCTATTTAAGTACAATGTATTAACTGGTAGTCAAAATTAACTTTCATTAGCACTTTCCTTCTTACTCACATGAAAAGTACTTTTTTCTTCTTATTTTTTCTACTTAGCTATTTTGAACATTGATTTTACTTTGAAAGTCTGACTTTTAAATGTATAAGCTATGATATTATTCTAGGAAATATGAAATGAGTTTAATTAATGATAACAGATGAAGAGCTAGAACTTTCCCTAAGGGCTAGTATAGATTATAAAATAATATGCATATATTTCATGATAATTAGAAACAGGGAGAAAAGTGAATAATTGCAATGGTTCATGTACATGAAGCTACAAGAACCATCAATCATTATTTTAGATAAATATCTTTCCAAAGTGTCTCCATTTTTAATCTGAAATGGAAAGAGTAGTATCTTTTCCAAAGTAGAATGTCTAAAAAGTGAACTATTAAATAGAGATGATATGTGCAAGGAGATTAAGTGTTTTCCATTTTCCTAACTATAGTTTGCATTTTGATAATTCAGTGTGAGTTAATTTATGAAACAGAAATCTAGAGTTTGCTATCTATTGCTATCTATTTTAGAGACAGAGCTGTATTTTATATGCTTGGTATAATTCCCTAAAAATAAATTTTGGGAGTTGCCAAGAATGTCTTGGATGTAATGGCTCTTGTTTCTAAGCATGCTATTATTCTTTAACTTTTATATAAGCATTGCGGCACTTTTGCTCACCCCCAGAAACAGAAATAAATGTTTAAAAAGTCACTAAAATGAGTCCTAAGATGGAAATGACTTAGTATAATCACTTGCTTTGTAAGCATGAGGAACTGAGTAAAATTATATAGTACTCACTTTAGCCCTTCATCTGTATATGTTAGGGTGTTAACCAAATCTTATGTGAATAAACATAGATGCTTTTGTAACAGAATTGCAATGGCCCTGTTCTATTCAGATGACACCATTTTAAAAGAAGTTTTCTCCAGTCTCTGAAATTTATAAACTTTTGTAAAAAAAATAAGTTTTAATTAATTCCTTGAGAGTTTCCTATCATATGTTTTGATCATATTTTATCCCTTCCTCATTTGCTTATGATACATACCCCCTACCCTACACACTCAACTTTGTGTTCTTTTATAAAAATAAATCCTTAAAGATCAATATGTGTTGTCCAAGTATTTTTGGATATGTAGTCTTCTATTTGAGAGTGGTAAACTGATGAGGGGATACACTTTTGGAGAAAACTGTCTTTTTCTTTCCAAGCCCCATGCCTTAAGCAGAGATTGTGCACCCAACTTTCTTCTCCATGGTAGGATTTCTACTGTCTTTGGCTTGCACAGGTTTTGTACATAGTTCTCAAACGTCTGTGAGTTCATTTGTAAAGCTAACTCTTCTGTGTCCAGAAGGCAGTTTCCTCATAGTTGTTTACCATCTCTGTGTCTTATACTCTTTCTACCTGCCTTCTATAATGATCCCCAAGCTTTGGGAAGGGATATGTGGTATATAATTTCCTTTTAAGTTGCCCCTCCTCTAATGGTTTATGGCATTGTGTGTATGTAAAATAGTTGTATCTGTTACATTGGAGCATTCCACATACACATTCTCCTCACTTTGACCAGTTGTTAATGGATACCTACTACATAAAAATGCTTCTCAAAGAAGTTATGACATTTCTCCCTTGACACCATATAAAGTATCTTCCGAAACTGTGAAAATTACCCAGTAAGAAGGAAGCTTTAAGATCAGTTCCAGCTTGATATCTTAATGTCTTGTGATGAAAGTGTGGGTTGTCTTTAGCGATAGAGTCTTATCATGAAGTTCTGTTGGGTGATCAAGGGCAATATCTATAAAGTGAGTTATTATCAGAAAGGGAGTTTGTGTCTGTGACTCCCCTGATTGCCTCCTTGAAAGGAGGCATCTCATAGATGGCACTAGTTTTTGTTTGATGACTTCTGGGAGAAGAATTATTTTTATGTGGAGAAAAATGCCAATTAATCTCCTATTGGGTAAGGGGAGGAAAGTGGTCCCGTTTGTGTTCTATAGGTTAGAAGTTCAACCAGAAGGATTCTGGGACCATGGAAGACAGTTTAGTCAGTATCACCTGTGAAAAGCAATCAAGTCTGGATGAAAATCTATTGTTGGGTCCCGGAAGCTCGTAGTCATTGGCTGACACTGAAAATTAGAAGATAATGAATCAATCCCTTAGATTACAAAAGAAAATAGTTATCAGATATAACTGGATTGATCAGGGGTGGGATTATTTGAATATGAATGACCCTCATATAGAATGATGCATTTTAATGTTTGATTCCTAGTTAATAGAACTATTTTGGTAAGAATTGGGAGGTGTATATCTATTTTGGAAGAAGTGTGTTCTTGTAAGCTTTTGAGGTTGCAAAAATATTCCATGCCAGTCATAG